>NW_016807278.1:3543238-3550122 GCF_001698545.2 Rhinopithecus bieti
CTCAAGTATTCACTGAGACTTAATTCACTGAATACTTGTGTGCCAGTGCCTGGCACACAGCCGTGCTGAACAACTGTAATGGACATTTTATCATTGTCATCTAGATTAGGAGGTGAAGGGTGGAAAAGTGGGAAGCCACTGGGTTCTAAGTACCAGTGGCTTCTAAGTGGTTCTAAGTCTCAAGTGAATCATCTGAAGTAGATCATATTATCATCTCTACTTTATAGATGAAAAACTTGAGATGCTTGAGACTTAGAACCACTTAGAAGCCACTGGTACTTAGAACCCAGTGGCTTCCCACTTTTCCACCCTTCACCTCCTAATCTAGATGACAATGATAAAATGTCCATTACAGTTGTTCAGCACGGCTGTGTGCCAGGCACTGGCACACAAGTATTCAGTGAATTAAGTCTCAGTGAATACTTGAGACTTAACCTCTTCACACCTCAGATTCATTGTCTGAAATGGGGGCTAATAATACTTCCTCTCATGCTTGCTGGAGAACTGATAAGTTATTATACAGAAAATATTTAGCACAATGCCTGGCACAAAGCAGACTGGCACTTAGTATTGTGGTAGCTAAATGAAGGACTGTGCTTCCAGGAAACCTCTACCAGCCAGACCATTCAGCCCCAAACCAGTATGTTTCCAAGGCCTCCTGCCACCTTCTTTTTTTTTTTTTATAAAGATGGAATCTCACTATGTTGCCCAGGCTGGTCTTAAACACCTGGGCTCACATGATCCTCCTGCCTCAGCCTCCCAAAATGCTAGGATTACAGGCGTGAGCCACCGTGCCCAGCCATCTAAGGCCCTTCTTAAATGCATTTCAAATATCAGCCTCTACGCATCTGTGAGCCCATAGCCCACTCCCAAAATGAGCACTTCCACACAGCATCCTGGCATCCCAAGGGCTCAGGAAAGGTTTCTCTCCCTCTTCCCACCTCAGGCACCCAACTCACTGCAGAGGCAGGAGAAATGGGTCCACGATCCAGATGGGTAAGTGGTACAAGAAAGGAAGAGGAGTCAGTACATTTCATTTACCAGGAAAGCCACCAGGCAGTGTTGACAGGCGCACAGCCTTGAATGCAAATAGTCAGCAAACATACTTCGGCATCGTCCTCTCCTCCCTGGGATTGTCTCCCTAACACTCCAGAAAAAAATATATACCTTGACAGAAGGTCTAAGGGCTCCCTAAGAGATTCAAGCATCTAGCTCCCAGCTTGGGCAGACCTTGAGGAGGTGAGCAGCAGCCCTGCGATCACCGTGGCCAAGGCCCCAAGCCAGATTGGCACACCAGCTTCCCGCTGGCGCAGCCCGCTTAAGCCTATGGTGTCGCCCACCCCAGGGGTTCTAGGTGGGACAACACTCGTGCCTCATGTAAGCCTAATCACCACTAGCTCCCCTAACACAAGCTCGCTCATCGGACAACCCAATTTAGCAGCTCTTCCTCAGGCAGCATTCATTCTTCCAGTGAACAAAGTGTTCCATTCTTTTTCTCTCCAAAGGCTGCATTTCCTCTCCCGTTATCTACCCTATTGTCAGCCAAGCCTGCCACTAAAGCAAGATTTCTTCTTTCATTTTGTTATTTTCATGGTCCTCTTTATTTGTGGGTGGCTGTTTGTTTTTCCTGGCTTTGGTGCCTTTTCAAAAAGGGCAGGGAAGCAAAGGGACAGAAGTAGCTTAGTCTCTGTTTTCATCTACAATACTCATCAAACAATCCCCAAAGCAGCCAGCTTTCACCCCAATCTGCCCAGAACCCCACCTTCCATCACCAGCACCCTTTGGAAACTGAGGCAGGACCACCTCAACCAAGACTTGGCCAGGGGGTGAGATGAAATACAACCCAGGAAGGGATCCTGACACATGGAACCCACAATACTAATAATAGTAAAAATGAATAATGGTGACATTCAAGATTATTTAGCAAGGGAATCATGGGCACTGACCAATCCACTGAGGCTCTTGGGACAATCAGATGAATTGGCAGTTGCCAGCCGCAAACAACTGGCTGAGTCACACTGGTATGTGGCGAAAGACCCCATTTATGGCTAACTTTATTTTTCAGAGATGGGGTCTTAGTCTGTCACCCAGGCTGGAGTACAGTGGCACAATCACAGCTCACTACAGCCTCTCAACCTCCCAGGCTCAAGTAATCCTCCCACCTCAGCCTCCCAAGTAGCTGGAACTACAGGTGCATGCCATCATGCCCAGCTAATTTATTTTTCGTAGTGACAGGGTCTTCCTATGTTGCCCAGACTGGTCTTGAACTCCTGGCCTCAAGCTATCCTCCCGCCTTGGCCTCTCAAAATGCTGAGGTTATAGGCATAAGCCACCATGCCCGGCCTATGGCTAACGTTTATTGAGCTTTTACTGTGTGCCAAGCACTGTTTGAATCACTTTTACTTACATTAAGTCATTTAATCTTTATAATAATCATCTGAAGTAGATCATATTATCATCTCTACTTTATAGATGAAAAACTTGAGATGCTGGCTGGGCGCAGTGGCACACACCTGTAATCCCAGCACTTTGGGAGGCCAAAGTGGGGGAATTGCTTGAGCCCAAGAGTTTGAGACCAGTCTGGGCAACATGATAAAACCCCATCTCTACAAAAAACAGAAAAATTTGCCAGGCGTGGTGAGGCATGCCTGTACCCCAAGCTACTCAGAAGGATGGCTTGAGTACAGTAGGTTGGGGCTGCAGTGAGCCATGATCATGCCACTGCACTTCAGCCTGAGCTACAGAGACCCTGTCTTTAAAAAAAAAAAAAAAGCCAGAAAAAGAAAAAGAAACTGAGACACCAACATGATTTGAGCCCAGGCAGTCTAGCATTAGAATCCACCTCTCAATCAGACCATAGGAATCAACTACTTATAAGTTAAGCATAATCTATAAGGATTTAGCCTTTTAATTCCTTCATTAGTCCTATGAGATAGCTACTATGAGGACACAGAGGCGTAAGGAGGCTTAGCCATTGCCCAAGTCATAGCCAGTGAGTAGTGACCAAGAAACTGAACCCAGAGACTGGTTAATGAATCTCTTCTTTTAAGTGTTGGATTATACTGGCTTCTCTTCTACTAGTCAGAGGTCCCAAGAGCCATGGAAGGTTATCTCCTGGAGTCCCCACCCTCCCACCCCTGCTGGGCCAGTGCTGCTCCCACGATGGAAGTCAAGGGAACCAGGCCCTTTGCCCTGGTACAGATGATTCAAGGGAAGTAATAGTCAACCTGGGGCAGTAAAATCCCTGGTTTCACAGGCTACAAGCTTCGCTCACTCCTGCCAGCTATGCCAAGGGACCAGGTGAACACGAGTGAGGAGCTCAATGGAGCCTGCCTGCGCCACTTGCAGACACAAGGTGACTCAAAGCCAGAGTTCTACCCACAGTATCTTCCCCATGAATGAGGTTTCTCGTGAACAAAGGGCAGCATTCTGGAGGGCTCCAGGCTGCCCAGACCCTGACTCCCCTTACATTCATCACCCGTCTGTTTTCTGGCCAGTCCTCCCCACCACCTATGCCCACATCTGCCGGTAAGCTTCGCATTCATTCCTGAACTTCCAATAGCATCAAGCAGAGCTGAGTGTTTTAGTAGACCCTGGCAACACATATGCCTAATGAATAGTTGTAGTCGCTCTTATTTTATCAGTTTTTTCCTAAATATAAAAGGAGTGTGTGCTTACCATAGAAAATTTGCAAAAAAAAATTTTTTTGTTTTGCTCTGTCGCCCAGGCTGGAGTGCAGTGGCACCATCTCAGCTCACTGCAACCTCTCTGCCTCCTGGGTTCAAGCAATTCTCCTGCCTCAGCCTCCCGAGTAGCTGGGGTTATAGGCATGCACCTCCACGCCCGGCTAATTTTGTATTTTTAGTAGAGACGGGGTTTCTCCATGTTGGTCAGGCTAGTTTCGAACTCCCGACCTCACGTGATCTGCCCACCTCAGGCTCCCAAAGTGCTGGGATTACAGGCATGAGCCACTGCGCCTGGCCCCAGCTAATTTTTGTATTTTTAGTAGAGACAGGGTTTCACCATGTTGGCCAGGCTGGTCTTGATCTCCTGAGCTCAAGTGATCCAACCTCCTCCGCCTGCCAAAGTGCTGGGATTACAGGCGTGAGCCACCGCGTCCAGCCAATCTGCGAAATTTAAAATAACATAAAGAAAGCAGGTTGGGCAATGATGACTCACATCTGTAATCCCCAGCACTTTGGGAGGTTGAGGTGGGTGGATTGCTTGAGCTCAGGAGTTTGAGATCACCCTAGGCAACATGGCGAAATCCCATCTCTACAAAAAATATGAAAAAATTCCCCAGGTGTGGTGGCACACACTGTAGTCCCAGCTACTAAGGAGGCTGAAGTGGGAGGATCACTTGAGGTTGAGGCTGCAGTGAGCCATGATCACGCCATTGCACTCCAGCCTGGGCAACAGAGCAGGATGCTGTCTCCAAAAATAAATTTAAATTTAAATTTAAAATAAGAAAACAATTTTAAAATCACCCATTTCACATCCAGGAGGTGGCCACTGATAACAATTTGGCCTATTTTATCAAACCTTTTTTTCTGAAGGTGGTTTTGTTTTCATTCATAAGCAAGATTTTTTTTGGTTTTGTTTTGTTTTGTTTGTTGTTGTTTTTTTGAGACAGTTTCGCTTTTGTTGCCCAGGCTGGAATGCAATGGTGCAATCTTGGCTCACTGCAACCTCCACCTCCTAGGTTCAGGTGATTCTCCTGCCTCAGCCTCCCGAGTAGCTGGGATTACAGGCATGTGCCACCAAGCCCAGCTAATTTTGTATTTTTAGTAGAGGTGGGGTTTCTCCATGTTGGTCGGGCTGGTCTCAAACTCCCAACCTCAGGCGATCCACCCGCCTCGGCCTCCCAAAGTGCTGGGATTACAGGCATGAGCCACTGCGCCCAGCCTCATAAGCAAGTTCTTATATTTATTTTCTCCCACTTCATAGTACATCAGCAGTTTTCACGTTACCAAAAACTGGATATTAAAAATTATTCGTAAAGCCATATTTAATGGCTGCACATCTTCCACTCTATGGCTGTATCATGATTTCCTTTATCCCCATGCCCCATGGTTGAAATGATTCAACTCTTTCAATTTCACGTTACTGAAACCTCCTCCTGACCCCTAGGGACGTCCACCCTCCCAACACCTCTGCCAGGTCACAGCCACTCTGCTGCTGTGACAGGAGGGAAGGCAGGGCCCCTAACAGTCGGCGGACCTCGCCGCCTGCCCTCTCTTGATGGGCTGGAGGCAAAGGGGTTTAGGACAGAGAATGGAAGCCAGGACGGGGCTAGAAAGCCTGGGCCCAAGGGCCTCTGCAATGCCGCGGCACGTATCTGTGTTTCTCCGGCCTTGACTTCCCCTTAAAAGATAAAGAGCACAATAGATTTTCACTTCACACCCAACAGGATGGCTATTATCCAAAAAAAGAAGGAGAAAGAAGAAGAAAAAGAAAAGAAAGAGGAGGAGGAGAATTGGCAAGGATGTAGAGAATTTCTGATGGGAACGTAAAATGAAAAGTGGTGTAGCTGCTATGAAAAACAGATGGAAGCCTGGGCAACATGGTGAAACCTCATCTCTACAGAAAATACAAAAATTAGCTGGACGTGGTGGCTCACGCCTATAATCCCAGCACTTTGGGAGGCTGAGGTGGGTGGATCACAAGGTCAGGAGTTCGAGACCAGCCTGGCCAACACGGTGAAATCCCGTGTCTACTAAAAATACAAAAATTAGCCAGGTGTGGTGGCAGGTGCCTGTAATCCCAGGTACTTGGGAGGCTGATGCATGAGAATTGATTGAGCTCAGGAGGTGGAGGCTGCTGTGAGCCGACATCCCACCACTGCACTCTAACCTGGGCGACAGAGCAAGACTGTCTCAAAAATAAATAAACACAAAAATTAGCTGGGCATGGTGACATACACCTGTGGTCTCAGCTACTTGGGAGACTGAGGTGGGAGGATCGCTTCAGCCTGGGAGGTTGATGCTGCAGTGAGCTGTGATCATGTACTCCAGTCTGGGAGACAGAGTGAGACCCTGTCTCAAAAAAAAAAAAAAAGAAAGAAAGAAAGAAAAGAAAAATAGGATGGCGGCTCCTCAAGAAATTAGATACAGAATTACCATATGATCCAGCAATTCCACTTCTGGGGATGTACCCCCAGAACTCATAGCAATATTACCCACAACAGCCAAAATGGGAAACAGCTGAAGTGTCCATCAATGGATGAATGAATCAACACAGTAGGATATATACATGCAATGGAATAGCATCGGCCCTAAGCTGGAAGGCAATCTTGACACATCTACGATGTAGACAAATATTGAAGACATTATGTTAACTGAAATTAGCCAGTCACAAAAGGTCAAATATTATGAGTCTACTTATGTGAGGTACTTAGAATAGCTAAATTCATAGAGACAGAAGGTAGAATAGAGTTACAGGGGCTGGAGTGAGAGAGAAAGGGGAAGCTATTGTTTAATGGGAACAGAGTTTCAGTTTGGGAAGATGAAAAAGTTTCATGGACAGATGGTGGTGATGGTTGCAAAACAATGTGAATGGACTTAATGCCTCCGAACTACACATTTAAAAATTGTAGGCCGGGTGAGGTGGCTCACGCCTGTAATCCCAGCACTTTGGGAGGCCAAGGTGGGCAGATCATGAGGTCAGGAGATTGAGACCATCTTGGCTAACACGGTGAAACCCCATCTCTACTAAAAATACAAAAAATTAGCCGGGCGTGGTGGCAGGCGCCTGTAGTCCCAGCTACTCGGGAGGCTGAGGCAGGAGAATGGTGTGAACCCAGGAGGTAGAGCTTGCAGTGAGCCGAGATCGCGCCACTGTACTCCATCCAGCTTGGGCGACAGAGCGAGACTCCATCTCAAAAA
>NW_016807278.1:3550426-3587767 GCF_001698545.2 Rhinopithecus bieti
AAAAAAAAAAAAAAAAAAAAAAAATTGTAAATTTTACATTATGTCTACTTTAATCCAATTTTTTAAAAGATGGAGAGAACAAAAAACTGCTAATAAGTTATGCTTTCAGGGCATCTTTAATCTGCAAATGGGCAGAGACGAGACCATAAACACAGCCTCACCGACTGGCGAGGGGACACCATGGGGGCAGCAGGGCTGGGGAACAGCTGCCTTGGGAGAACCTGTGTTCACAAGGCCATAATTAACATCCCTAATTGAAGTGTCTAGAAGCAGCGAGACCCAGACAGTGCCAGACCTGCCCGACCAACTAGAAGGCCTTCCCTCGCTGCCTCTAGAAACAATTAAAGGCTTCCATGCACAACCCAGAGACAAGGTGTATTTAGGATTTCTCAGCAGAGAGTTAAAGGGACCCGGATGACAAGAAGATAGGGATAGAGGGAGAGATTCAGTCTTCCCCTAAAATCAGTTCCTCGACTTTCCTAGAAATCCTTTCCCGTCGGACGTCCATTTTAGAGTTGGCGGTTTCAAGGCAAGCACTGAGCTGACGCCTGTTTCCAGAACAGCTCTGCCCCTGCCTTGCTGTACAACCCTGGGAGACCTACTGTACGGCTCAGGACCGTGGAAGAAGGTTTACTCCTGGTGCCCTCCCCGCCTGCAGAGGACACAGCACAGTGGTCCAGACCCAAGCTCTAAACCAGAAGGTCTGTGCTCACAGAAGGGAGTGGCAGGACAGGGGCCACCTGGGGAGAGGAAGAGGACTGGGCAGCTTTCCCAGTTTGCAGGGACTCATCCATTTGAGGGCACAGATGCTGGCTTCTGTGGGCCACCCAAGCCATCCTTTTCCTTTTCAATGAATGACAGGCAAGCCCCAAAGTCCCACTAGCCCTACGGTTCATTTGATGCTTCCATTTTCTGATTTGGTGCTTTACTGGCAAAAATTATCCCAATTCCTACTTAACCAACAACACATCACAGGGTTTGCTGTGTCTACAGGAACTGCCCATGCTCCATGGTGTGATTAAGAGCGCAGGCCGAGCTGATGGCAGCCCACCCCAAGGGAGCCTTGGGAATTTTCTGTGGAGACTGAGAAAGCCACCGGCATCTTTGTTGACCTCTGTCCAAAGAGGGAGACAGATGAGCATCCCTTCCTGGCCCTCTCTCTGCCTCCATTGGGCCATTAGAGCTCCCTGCAGTGCTTCCCTTCCCCCACTGCCTGCAGACCTGACCCAAGGGAAGGAGGTCAACAACGGGGTTACTGAAGGCGCCCAGCTAAAAACCAGCTCAGTTGCTTAGGAAGAATTTAACCCTGTCCCTCCTGGCTCATGACTCTTCACCTTCACAGATCTACCTGTATGGAGGGGAAAAAATAATTGCAGAGAGGGTCTAGAAGGGCGCAGGTGAGAGGTCTGTGGTGTGTGCAGTGGAAAAAGCAGAGGGCTCGAGTTTGAGCATCAACTCTGCCACAAACTCAATGTACGATCCTGGGCTCATCTAATTTCTCTGAGCCTCATCTTTCCCATCCGTAAACTGGAAGTTAAAATACACGCACCAGATCCCTAGGAGACTCGGCACAGTTATTTTCTAAATGTCAACGCCCTTTACACACTTGGTCTGTAAAGCCCCATACATGTGTAAGGATTCTGATGCCTTTAACTCACTACGGGGTCTGGGACAAACCACCCAGCCTTTCAGGTCTCAGTTTTTCCATTTGCACATGGAATGAAATATTACTTCTTCTCTGAGAGACAAAAGTATAGGTAGGGGAGGGCTCCCAGGACTTTAACGCAGTGGAAATAAAAGTGTTGCTAAACTTCTGACTTCCATGTTCGAGTTGTAGCCCAGGGCAGGCCACACATGGAAGCTCCTCATCAGAAAGATACTGACAGTGTCTGCTATTTACTGAGTGATAACAACAACCTAAGCACTTCACAGATATTTTCCGCAGGGACATAACCCATTGTATAGATGAGGAAACTGAGGCTTACTTCAAGACAGAATTCCACTTACGGTATGCCTGACTCCAAAGTTCCAAACCATAGCACAAGATATTTGAGAAGAGGTTACTTTCCACAGACACTCCAAACCCCAATTAACCCTCTCCGCCTGCAGGAGTTGGGTGCCAAGAGGACAGCCACATGGTCAGGGGAGGGGTGCCCCCCCACACCCATGCCACCGCCCTCACTTCCTGTCAGGCCCTGCAGGCATCATCCTGAGCACCTAGGGTCCAAAGGTCAGGTGCAGGCTGTTTATTATTAGAAATTGCAATTCACCCGCAGTTGGGTTTTGTGAATGCGTTTGTGAATGCGGTAGCTTCATGCCTCAAAGCAGTCCCTCAAAACTATATGTAAATTCCATAGGTTTCACAGAAATCAATCCTATGTAGTGTAGAACTGTCCCCTTAGTGACCAGTTAGGGTGGGAAGAAAAGGCAGTGTGCTCTCAGCCAGACTGTCATTTCAGTCACACCTGGGAACGCCCTACCTACAGCTAGCACGTGAGAAACAGTTTCTTTCCTTCTCTGGGCTGATCCCTGGGGCCAACATGGCGAGGTCCATGCCCCAGTCCACCTCCCCCCTGTCCCCACATCCCCATGCTGATACACTTGGGACACCAGCTCTCACCCTTGCTTCTTTGACTGAATGGGAGTCACTCCAATAACACAATAACCACAGCAACAAATAGCAACGGTAGCCAACGCCTGGATAAGATTCCCACGCACTATTCTAGACTCTTCTAATGTGACCCTTTTAATGTTCTCTCTTCTCAAGCGAGAGCATCGTGATTAATGGCATTTCACAGTTAGGAAGCAGAAACACAGAGAGGCTAAGTAACTTGACCCATGCTGCACAGCGAATCTGCATGTAGCAACCGAAGGAGGTGTTACAGGAGACAGTGCCTGTCCCCATCACACACCAGGAAGCTGCTTCCCCTCCTTTCCCAGACCCCACAGAGGCCATGCCCATGACCCTAGGAGGAGCAGCCCCCCAAGTCCAAGTAGGCCCAGGAGAACTGAACTGTCCCCACCCCAGGACAGACTTCAACAACCACCACCACAGCGACCATCACACTAATATCAGCTCCCACTTACCAGAGCCTTCGATATTCCAGGTCCTATACTAAGGGCCATAATATATACATCACTTCATTAAATTCTTTTAATCTCACAAAGTAGGTTTTTTTTTTCCCCCACTTTGTAGGTGAGAAAACTAGGGTTTAAGAAGGTTCTGAGGCCACAGGTGGTGGCTCACACTTCTAATTCAAGCACTTTGGGAGGTTAAGCCAGGAGGATTGCTTGAGCCTAGGAGGTTAAGGCTGCAATGGGCCATGACCATGCCACTGCACTCCAGCCTGAGCGACAGAGCAAAACCTTGTCTCAAAAAAAAAAGTTCTAGGTCAGGTGTGGTGGGCCCACACCTGTAATCCAGCATGCTTCAGGAGACCAAGGTGGACTTTGAAGACTAGCCTGGGCAACATAGCAAGACCTTGTTTCTACAAAAAAACTTAAAAATTAGCCGTGTGTAGTAGCATGCACCTAAGTCACAACTAGAATCACTGGAGCCCAGGAGCTCAAGGCTGCAGTGAGCTAGGGTCGTGCCACTGCACTCCAGCCTGGGCAACAGAGCGAGACCCTATGTCAAAGAAAGAGAGAGACTTTTTTCTTTCTCCCAGAGAGAAAGAAAAAAAGTGAAAGAGAGAAGAAGGAAAAGGAAGGAAAGAAAAAAGAAGACAGAAAGAAAGGACAGAAAGGCAGACCAAAAGACAATGAAAGAAAGAATGAACTAATGAACGAACGAAAGAAAGGAAAGAAACAAAGAAAGAAAGAGCCAAAGCTAAGAAAGAGGCGGCTCACGCCTACGATCCCAGTACTTTGGGAGCTCAGGTGGGAGGGCTGCTTGAGCTCAGGAGTACAAGACCAGCCTGTGCAATATAGTGAGACCCCCATCTAAAACACACACACACACACACACAAAGAAAAAGAAAAAAGTTCTGTTATTTGCCAGAAATCACAGGGCTCAGAAGCAGAGCCAGGACTCAAACCCCAGTCTGATTTCACCTTGCCCCCAGCCTTCCAACCCAAGGCTACAGAGATGGGAAAGAGGCTTTGTTCCCACAATGAGCTGTTTCACCTCCCCAGACAGCATCTCTGAGGGTGGGGTCTGATCCCCTCACCCCTAGCCTTGCCCAGTGCCTTTCACACAATGAGCTCTTGGTAAAGCTTATCCACTGGATGAGTATCTCATTCATTCAAAAATATACCAAACCATTGGTTTTAAGACATCTAGAGATCAATATTCCTTGATCCTGAACAATATAAGCATGCCCATGCTGGAAACTGCTGTGCTGGATATCCCAGGAAAGCTGGTCACACTGATTCGTTTGGGTCCCAGTGGGACCAAAGCTGTGAGCAGCATGGGTCAGGGCAGACAAGGAAAAGCGACTTGTCTTTTTCCCAGGGTGGCAGCCCTGGGAACCCACTAGCCCTGGGAGGGAAGGGAAAGTCTCAGTTACCAGGCAGTTCAATACGGAAGGCAGCAAAAATGTCTTTGAATGGAAAGGAAAAGAACAGGGTTCTGTTGGAATTTTTTGCAGGACAATGAGAGAACAGCTTCAGCCTGAATGAATGAGCCACCCATTCTGAAAGTTCTCTGACAGATCCTCTGGTTCCCCATTGTCAACAAAGTCCTAGCTCCTCGGCCTGTGTCCAAGGTTCCTTCTGACATGGATGGTCTCCGCCTAACTGCAATCTAAACTAACACCATCTCTTCCCACCCCAGAGAGGCTCCTCTGCTTCTGTAAGTCACCAGTGTTCCTTACAGCACCTGGTACAAAGGTGCCCTACAGATGCTCGTCAGCAGAACACTGGGTCCAGAATCCATGCTCAACACACACTTACCAAATTCCCCCATGCTGAATCGAATCTGAGTTCATCCTTTCCTGAACCTCTGGCAAGAGCCTTGAGCTTGGCTGGGTATGGTGGTTCATGTCTGTAATCCCAGCACTTTGGGAGGCTGAGGTGGGTGGATCACTTGAGGCCAGGAGTTCAAGACCAGCCTGGTCAACATAGTGAAACCCTGTCTCTACTAAAAATACAAAAAAGTTAGCCGGGTGTTGTGGCACACACCTGTAATCCCAGCTACTTGGGAGGCCGAGGCAGGAGAATCGCTTGAACCCTGGAGGCGGAGGTTGCAGTCATGCCACTACATTCCAGCCTGGGCAACAGAGTGAGACCACATCTCAAAAAAAAAGTCTTGAGCTAGTCAGGGAGGAGGCTGTCAACCCAGAGAACAAAGGACAAGCAACCAGCCTCAGGGTTAAGTGGCCATCAGCTCGGTGTGGAGGATAATAACAGTCCAAACCTCACAGCTGGAAACTAGGCCCACGATCTCCCTGCCTAACCCTCTCTCCCCGACTGCCCAACACACACATTCTCTGTCCTGGCTCTTCCTAGAGTCCCACCAGAGCTTCTTATCCTTCCAGTGAATCTGCCCTTCAACAACCATCCAATGGCACCCAGCTTGGAGATGTGGCTGGGATGCCAAAAATCACTACTGAAGGGTTCACTCTCCTCTAAGCAGCCTGGGCTCCCACCAGAGGCCCAGCCATAAGGCAGAGGCCCCGGGGGCTTCAGGCACCACCATCCTGGTGGGACAGAGTTCCTCCTACTAGAGTTCCCTGCCGTCTGGCACCATGGCCCTCTGCGCAATGCTGGCCCCTTGAAGACTAGATGTTGTAGCTACGTCTAGTCAAAGCCACAGTTGGGAAGAGAATGAAGGAAAATGGGAAGAATGAGACCAACTTACGTGACAAGTGGATGCAGGTAAGGGACGCACCTCCCGGAATGGGGACCAGTGATGAGCCCTGGGCAATGTGGAGGCCAGCTCAGTGGAGGGGGTGCCACAGGTGCTGCCCCTGCCCTCTCTTCCGGGACCCCCTGCACCCACACAGCCCTGGTGCCCGCAGGGCTCTATCTACTGCCCTGATCTCACAGCCGCCAAGTGAAATTCCACCAGCTCAGCACTTTTGCAGAGAGGGGGTTGTTTTGCTTTTGCACCATTCTTTCCACAGGGTGGCCGCCTTGCCTGCTACCCCTCTTCCAGGGTCCCCTCACACAGCTGCTCCCCTGTTACTCGGAGGGATCTCCCCAGGCCCCACTGCCTTAAGAAACTACGATTTTGTTCCAAGCATCACTGCCCTGACCTCATTTCACACAGAGAAATCTGGAGCCTGAGGCCCGGCGGGCATGAGAGTGGGAGGGAAGCCCATTCACCCTGCTCCCCAGGGCTGTCTGGGCTCGCATGGGAATGCCATGCCGTCTAGAGGAGCGCCTCCCCACGCGGTGCTGGGCTCAAAATGCCCTGTGCTAAAACCGTCCCCTAGCGCAGGCCAAGACACCACACACTCAGTCATAAAATTGTTGATCTGCTCCTCTTTCCTGTCCAGCCTCTTCCCCACCCCACCCTCATGCATCTTCCCCCAACACTGGAGAACAGAATGTGCTTGGCTGGAGACCCGGATGTAATAAATTGCTAGTAACAGAGACTCAATCTGAAAAACAAATTAATACAAGGCCTAGCTCTTCCTTTCTGCTCCTCTCCATTCTCAACACTGTTTCCTGCAAGGCCAAGCAGAGAAAGAAATGCCTCCCTGGTCACAGTTGCTGAGAGGAAAATCAATTCCTCCCACCCTCAGGACCACCAGAGGCTCCCCTCAACCCACCAGCATCTCCCTTCATGAGCTCAAAAGCCAGGTCCCGAGGAGCCTGCACGGTATGTATTTGTCTGAACTCTAATTGAGCTTTTGCTTCACATTTAATGGGCACCTGCTGAGTGCCAGGCATGGTGCCCTGATCCCTGACTAGGCAAGGTGGTGGCCGCTGGGGTGGGGTGGGGAGGGGAGGCTGGGCCTGCGCATCCAGCTCTCTGTGCTAAGCCCAGAGAGGTCAGGTCTGATCTCATCTGATCAGATCTGTTTGACAGCAGGAACGACCCCTACCCCACACTGACTGTTCCCAGTCACCTACCCCTCTGTCCCGGAGTGGGGGTAATGGAACAAGAGTAAGAAGACACAGACAGACACAAAAAGGCAGAACCAGCCATCTCTGGAAAGAACAAGAGTAAAAGGCAAATCTGAATGTGCCTGGGGATAAATTATAAAATGATGTTTAGTGTACTGGTTATATGCAAATGGCATGTAAATATGGACAAAGCCCCTGGAAAAATCTGAGTGTCCCCGCTGTTCTTTCTGCCTCGCTCTCTTTCTTACTTGGGCAGTTTCCAAGGCTCTAAAGGGAGTCCTCTGACCACCTGGCCAGGAGAACCCAGAGTAGTGTCCCCAGCCTAATCGACCAGCATCCCCTTTGCACCAATGCCTCTCCTTGGTGTCAGCCCACCTTGTGGCTATCTGAGAAACATGACCTCAGAGGAAGAAGAGAAAACAAGGCTAAGTCCAGAGCCAAGGTGGGAAGTGAGGGAGGAGAAAGTAAATGAGGGCCCTATTAGCACACATCCTTCCAGATCCAGTCTCAGGATGGTTCCCTGTGACTGTCAGGAGACCCAGTGGGCTCCAGACATTCCTCGATGCCCCGGCCCTTGTTATCACCAGTTCCCCAAAACCAATGGCAAGACGTCAGGGCAGGAGGCCAGGGGACTCTAAAGCAAGATCTCAGTGTGGGTTGTCACTTGTTCTGAACATACTGCATAGACCAGCCTCATCCCTGCAGATCCACAGCCAGGTGGGACCCTGGAAGCCCCACCACCTAGATGGTTCCCAATTCCCTTATCTGCCAAATTGGAGGATTAGATGCTCCCTGCCCTTCCAAACTAGAAGGTTTTATGAGGTACCCCTGAGACAAGCCCCACAGAAGCATCCTGTGCGGGGCTGTGGGAAAGTGTCTGACTCTACATCTGAGCTTTTAAACTGCAGCAAAAACTGCCAGTGTGGTTGTCATCACCCTCATCTAACTCCATTTCCAGCGAACCAGAATTCTTATTTTATATCAAGAGGACTCAAAATGCTCCCTTCCCAAGTTGCTGATGGGGGAAGTGAGGCTCCAAGTGGCTAAGTGACAGCCCTGAGGGCATATAGGCCATTAGCAGTAGAAGCTAGACCAGGGCCTGTGTGCCCTCAGGGCTGTCAGTCAGCAGTAGAAGCACCGGTGGCCCCAGCAACCCCCCGGAAACACCAGCACAGCCAGAAAGGGGAGATGTCAGGAAGCCCCCATAAGAAAAGGTGGGACAGAGGGCCCTACTGCCTCATGCACAGGGAGCAGCCCCTGGGAAGCTACAAGAAGGTCCTGGAACAGACAGCTGCAGCCACCATGGAGTCAGGCTCCCTCCGCTTCAGTCCAGCAGGGTCCAGCTGCTGCCCCTGGGAAGGCGGGCACCTGACCCCTCTGTATAAGGTGAGCAGTCCTAGGCCTCCCAGCCTGACTTATCTACCCAGGTGATGGGCAGCCTGGCCCTTTTGCGTCTGCAGAAGTCATGGAAGGAAGGAGAAAGACCATTGTCTCCTTGTTACAGATCTAGAGACCAAGGCCCAGACAGGCTTCGGACATGAGCCAGATCACAGAGGGACCTAAATAGCTACCATTAACTGTGCACCCAGCACACATCTTTCTCTAACCCGTACCATCATCCTGCCACACGGGAGAACCATTATCCCATTTTATGGATAAAGAAAATATGGCTCAAAGAAATTAGAAATTAAACGGCTCCACATCTAGAGTCAAAACCCAGAAACGTCCAAACTTTCTGACTCTAACACTCCATGGTGTTGTCACTAAACTATCCTGCCTTTCTATAAGTTGAAGGCAGGCCGGGCACAGTGGCTCATGCCTGTCATCCCAGCATTTTGGGAGGCCAAGGCGGGCAGCTCACAAGGTCAAGAGATAGAGACCATCCTGGCCAACATGGTGAAACCCCATCTCTATCAAAAATAGAAAAATTAGCTGGGTGTGGCGGCACACGCCTGTAGTCCCAGCTACTTGGGAGGCTGAGGCAGGAGAATCACTTGAACCTGGGAGGCGGAGGTTGCAGTGAGTCAAGATTGTGCCACTGCACTCCAGCCTGGGCAACACAGCGAGACTCCGTCTCAAAAAAATAATTAAAAAAAAAAAGGTTGAAGGTTACTCCACAGTGTGCGAGGATGAGTTATTCATAATGTAGTGAACTGAGGGGGGGGGGGGAAGATAGACAGTGATGGCCAAAGCTGGCACCCGACCTTGGAGGAACTGGCAAGGAGCTCAGGATGAGCCCCAACTCCTTTCCAGGCTGCACAGGCCCTCCACACCTGGCCCAGGCCACCCCTCCAGCTGTGCTCACAACCATATACTTCAGGCACACACTCATACTTTCACACCTCACATGGTGTCTCTGCCTAGAAGGCACTTCCTACATTCTTTATTTCTTTCTTTCTTTCTTTTTTTGAGACAGAGTCTCACTCTGTCACTCAGGCTGGAGTAGCTGAGACTACAGGCGCCTGCCACCATGCCCAGCTAATTTTGTTTTTGTATTTTTAGTAGAGACGGGGTTTCACCGTGTTAGCCAGGATGGTCTCAATCTCCTGACCTCGTGATCTGCCCACCTCGGCCTCCCAAAGTGCTGGGATTAAAGGCGTGAGCCACCATGCCCGGCTCTTTTTTTTTTTTTTTAACATGCACTTTCTGTTTTTGTAATTCCCACATTCTTAACCAGCAAACTCTTATACCTCACTCAAAACTCAGCCTAGATGTCCTTTATAAATCCCTTCCAAACAATCTTAGAAGAGTTCATTATTTCTCCAGGGCATCCTAGAGACCTTGGACATCACTGGTGTCTAGTACTTAACCAACCTGCCATTATTTGTTTACCTCTCCACCTGCCAGGCTCTGACTAGATTTGAGCCCTTAATATACTCTCAGGAAGATGGACAATAACAGGCATCTTTTAAATGGACCTTACTATATGTCGGGCACTGTTTTACATCCTTTCTCTATACTTTACATCTTTACATTTCACCATCACAATAGCCCCATGAGCCTGCGGCAGGTACAATGGTTATCATCTCTATGGTTAGGTTAGATTACTTACCCAAGATCACACAGACAGCCTGGCTCCAGAAGCTGCCTGTCTGTCTGTACTGGTACTATATTATTCTCCATGTCCTCCCCAGTTCCTAGTGCAGTGGCTGGCACACAGTAGGTGCTCTGTAAAGGTCTGCTTTAGAAATAGGTGAGGAGGAAGGAGGGTTGCCACACCCCGGCCACCTCCTGCCCTAAATCCCACCTGGAATCCCTTAGGTCTCACCCTAGCTTCCATCACTCCTGACATTCACCACGTCCTTCTTCCCCAAAGCTCCAGATGCTTTTCCCATCTCCCATCCATTTCATGCTTGGGTGTCCCAGGGGGAGAGATCTTGCTGTCTTTCCGGCAGGGAAACTGAGACACACAGAGACCTCAGAGCTACTGGATTCGCTCAGAGGCAGATTTCCTGCCTCTCGGGCTAATGCGCCCCACCCCCACATGGTCTGGTCTCACCTCTGTCTCAAGCAAGAACAACAAACCCTGAGAGGCAGGGGGTGAATCTGGAAGACAGCACCCCCTTGCTGACCAGGTCACTGATCTCTGGGCAGGGTCTGAGAGGAGGGAGGAGGGGGGCGGCTCCCTGGGGCCAGGAAGGAGGAGACAAGAGGCCCTTTGTGTCTACAGAGCTCCTGAGACACCTGTTCTCGCCTCCTGCCTGCCTGTGGCCTCCCTCCCGGCCCAGCCTGTGTGCGGCCTTGTTTATCCTACAGCCCTGGCAGCTAGGCCCAGCCTGCTCCCAGCGTGGGGCTCCAGCAGCCCCTGCCAGCACCTGCCTGGTCCTGGCAGCCCTGGAGGCTGCTGGCCAAGCACAATCACCCTGCTGTTGACACAGTTGTTGATTTTCGGGAGGGTAGGGAGGGACAGGAGGAGAGAGGCAGCAAAGGCATTTAATGCCAGCCTGGCTAATTTGCAGTTGGCCCTAGCAATCCTGCACCCCCCCACAGCTGCCTGGGAGAGGCTTGGGGTTTCAATCCCCCAGCAGCTTGGGCCACACACCACACAGTGCCCAAGTCCCGCTTGAACCCACAGCACCACACCACAGGCAGCCCCCATCCCCAGGGCCCCCATGGGCAGGGCCCCCATGTATGTTAGTGCACACCAAAACCCATCCTCCCCTGTGCTGGCACACACAACTTGGTAGCTGAGTAAGGCCCCTGAGCTCTGGGAGCCCCTGGCCACCTTGTCTTCAAATGCCCAGTACTCACTCTCCCTGCAAAGTCATTGTGTGCCCGGGTCATCCTTGGTGAGGAATAGGACCATCTGATATGCCCTTAGAGGCCCAGGTGGGGCCGCTGGGAGATGTGGAGGGGACCTGCCCTTATGACCTTCTCCTCCCTCTGACCTGTTCTCCCCCCACCCTCCAGGTCTTTATGTTATGTCTTTCAGGGAACTTTCCCTGGCTGCCCAAATCTGGTATGGGTGCTCCCGAAGCATCCTGCCCTGTCCCTCCCTCCCCTCGGTTTGTCAGTACTGCTATCAGTTACTTACTTCACTTTCTCAAAGCTGTGTAAGGGCTGTGCTGGCCTCATGGTCTTTCAGCCCCAGCCCAGGGTGACCCGGCATAGCCACAAGGCAGGTGCTCCCTACATACCTGCCTCAGGGACTGAGGACCGGAGAAGACCCCTACAGGCCCCAACATCTCCACCCCAAGTTCCACCCCATCTCCACCCCAAGTTCCTGCTTTTCAATCACCTCTTGGATTAGTAAGGCCCCGTGGCTGCTTAAAAGGCCAATGTGCTTCTGGAGTTACCTGTTAATCTGTCCACGCACCTAGACTGGTAAAGCTGACTAGCCAAGCTATCTCCTTAGAGATCAAGGAGCACGGATCCTGAAGGGCAAGGAATGGATGAGTTTAGATGGTGGGAGGTGGAGAGAGAAGGCAGGGATATAAAGAAGACCCTGTGAGTTGAGGAGCAGAAGAAGGGCCTGGGGCAGGGGTTGCTGTCAGGTGAGGCAGAAACTTCCCCTCTTCCCCATGTCCCTCCTTTCAGTCTTATGTGCCCCATCTGAGAGCTCCTAAACCCCATCAGTCCTGGCTCCGGAGTCAGGAGGTCCCTTACGCCTGTGGCCAATTGGCCCAAGAGAGCTCGGGCTCAACAAAGGGTGTCAACGGTCCAACAGACCCTCTCTAAACTGCCAAACACACCAACACTCACACACAACCCCCCTTCCCACACACACACACACACAATTCTGGTTCTCCAAACTTCAAGTTAATCAGTGCCCAGAAAAGGGCAACACAGATAGCCAAAATCAGTCCCAAATGGAGAGTGCCACCATGGTAAGGAGTATGGATCTAAGGTCAGGTGAACCCAGTAGAAGAAAAGGGGAATTTACATTATGAAAACCAAAGGTTCCTGATGCTTTCAGCCAGCTCCAACAGGCCATTGTGTACAGTTGTACAGACTGTGCATTGCACAACTCTAAGACAGGCCCATTCACCTAGACTTGTACACCCATTTCAAGGATTCTCTGGCCGAGAGCCATCAAGTCCATCCCTTGTCTACCTCAGATATGGGTATCCCTCTTGCTACCCACCTCTACCCAAGTCAAGATTTGACACAGGTCCCCTTCCTCTGTTCTCTGACCCTGTTTCCTGTTCTGGTCCCTAGGAGTTTACTGACTAAGGTACCTTACCCAACTAAGAGGAGAGGCCTCCTCTCCCTGCCCCACCAGCCCCAGTTAGGGAGCCCACCATTGAGTCTTTCTCAACCACTCTTCTCTTCCTCAGCTCCTTGCCCTGGCCAGACACTGCCATATTAAGTGCTCCTGGGCAAGGGGGATGGCTGGGGTTCCATGATTGCCCTGGAAACAAAGTTGATAGCAAAAGGAGGGAAGGGGGTGATAGCCTACTACTGGCCCTCCCCAGACATACTGGGATTAAAACCCCAACCTGCTTGGGGCACCGGAAGCTGTGGGGCTGTTCTGCTTCTTCCTTTTTCTTCCATTCTACTCTCCCTTCCTTCTTGACATCTGTCTAATGTCCCCACTGTCTCCCTGGAGTCCTCAGAGGCCCCGCCTGGTTCCCATGGGTCGGAAGAGCCTGGTCAGGGTCTCAAGAGCACAGGCCCCTGCCTGTCTGCACACATAAACACATATACCACACCTGGCCCTCCACACACACACTCATCACACTCACAGATACACACATCACACTCAGTCCTCCACAAATGCACACACACCTCGCCCTCCACACACACACACCACTCACATTACAATCACACACACATCACACTTAGCCATCTCTCCCCCCCCCACATACACACACCCCACCAGCAGCCAAGAAACAAGGAGCCAGGCAAGCCTGAGAAATGGCAGGGGCTGAAGGGGCCACTCCCTCTGCTTTCAAGAGCACCCTATTCAAGCCCCACTGCCCTCACCCCACCTGCCTCTGAGTGCCGGCTGTACCTGCACACAGGCTTCCTTCCACCCCTCCCTATTACCTTTTATTCCCCCTTCTTTCCCCACCCTACCCCACCCTCATGGAACAGGCCTGAACCAAAACCTCACAGGGATGGTTGAGTGACTTCAGACTCCAATAGGGCTGGAGGGTGGAGAGAGGTTGTTCGCGTGAGGGTGAGGGACCTCACACCCCGCTCAGGCTGAGGGCTAAGACAGAAAACCCTCCTCACCCACCACTCTGAGGAATGCCAGGTCCTGCCTTGTGTGGCCAGGCAAGAGTTAATGCTTTTAAGTCAGTGTGAAGGCAGCTCACGCCAAGGCTCCCCTCCCTGTCTAGCCTTTCCTAGGCGCCAGGGCCAAAGCAGGAGGCCCCATGAGTCCCGGGCAACCCCCCCACCCCTGCCTCCAGAGCCCGCCAGGGGGTCCGTGGGCCCACTCAGTTGTCATCGTGAAAGGGCATCAGCCCAGTCTGACACATTTCCACAACCACTCCTCCTGCCAGATCCCTCTTAGCGCTGGTCAAGCCGTGCCTCCTCTTGGTCTTCCGTGGAAACAAACACGATGACATTTCTGTTTCACTATGTGGCAATATTAGATGTATTTTAAATCCTTTTCATCCTGATGACAAAGGTGCTACACATTGTTGTATTACTTTTAGAGACTACAGAAATAAGAAAATGAATATGAGCCACGATCTTTAAAAAAAAAAAAGAAGAAGAAGTCATGGCCGGACACGGTGGCTCACGCCTGTAATCCCAGCACTTTGGGAGGCCGAGGCGAGTGGATCACCTGAGGTCCGGAATTCGAGACCAGCCTGACCAACACGGAGAAATCCCGTCTCTATTAAAAACACAAAAAATTAGCCGGGCATGGTAGTGCATGCCTATAATCTCAGCTACTCAGGAGGCTGAGGCAGGAGAATCGCTTGAACCTGGGAGATGGAGGTTGCAGTGAGCCGAGATGGCACTATTGCACACACCAGCCTGGCCAACAAGAGCGAAACTCCGTTTCAAAAAAAAAAAAGTCAACAAAGAATATTGACCACCCCCAGCTACAGGAGCTGGAGTTGGAGCTGCTCTGCCTGCTGCACCTCCTCTAACTCAGCACCTGTCCCGCATGCTGGACTTATAAGAAAACCTTCAAATGGCTAGTCCTCGACCCCCACAGCACCTGCCTTTCTCTGCACCAACTCAGCACAGGACCTGAGTCTGCATCGGGTCACCATTAACCATACCTGGGAGCAGGCCCTGCCCCCAGAGTCCTCACCCCTTTGTTGGGGATGGGAGGGGCGGGACCAAGGTCCTCTGGGAACTAGTTCTCACCCCATCTTGTTCCACAGGCTGCACATTCCATTCTCAGTCAAGCAGGGGCGGGGACTGGGGGAGGTAAGGCAGAGGGGAGGAGAACAGTCTGGCCTCCTCTGGGGCGGATCCCCCAGGGAGCTCTGGGCTTGGCAGGCAGGGATTAGGACCAAAACCACCAGAGCGGGAGGGGAGCCAGGAGGGCTCCTGCCCAGTCTGTGGCCCCTTCTCTCTCCTCTCAAGCCAAAACACTGACACCCTAGCTTGGACATGTCCCCAGAAGACACAGGGGGACAATGTGGGGGGGTAACACTAATACCCTACCCCCAACCCTGCCCCAATCCCTGGGGCAGTTTATGGGGCTTCATGCCAAGGCTATTTAAATGCTAAGGCCACCATTGGGGGGAGAGTGGAGGGAACTGAATTCCAAATTTGATGACTTCCCAGTGTCAGACTTCCTGTGACCAAAAGGGCGTGGGTATCAAAAGCTATTTGGGAAGAAAGGTGGCAGCTGGAGATACTGTCCCCACTTCTAACTTCTTTTCCTCTACTATGCCATACACATTCCTTTCCCCCAAAAAACACCCCTGGCTGAAGCCCTCAACATATGGGTACAGATCTCGGGACGTCTCCTAGCTGTGCACATCCTGTGTACACTCAGCACTCTAAGATACCAGGCCACACACACAACACATCCTGGGGCTTTGGTTTGCCCATGGATGACCTCAGGAGGAGGCAGAGGAAACCTCAGCCACTTCCTCCTTACCTCACAGCCTCTAGGAGGTCTGACCACTGCTGCTGTTCCATCTGAGACCATTGAGATCCTCCCAGACAGCACCACAATGTGCTCCTGCCAGGAGTGAGCAGGGAGGCAGGCCTCAGGGCCTCCTTCACAAAAGACGCAGTCCATAGAAGGAGAGGGGTCTTCCAAAAGCAAGAAGGACCTCCTGCCACCCACTAAGGCAGGAGAGCCACCTGGAGTAGCAGGTTGTAGCTACAAGGTTCTATGCTGTGAGGCCCGGCTCGGTGGTTCTCGCCTGTAATCCCAGAACTTTGGGAGGCTGAGGTGGGCAGATCACCTGAGGTCAGGAGTTCGAGACCAGCCATGGCCAACATGGTGAAACCCCATCTCTCCTAAAAATACAAAAATGAGCCAGGCATGGTGGCGCACACCTGTAATCCCAGCTACTCAGGAGACTGAGGCAGAATTGCTTGAATCCAGAAGGCGGAGGTTGCAGTGAGCCAAGATTGCACCACTGCACTCAGGCCTGGGAGGCAGAGCAAGACTCTGTCTCAAAAAAAAAAAAAAAAAAAAAGGTTCTATGCTGTGGACTACACGGACTGGACAGAAATTTTTTTTTGTTTTGTTTTGTTTTGGGACAGAGTCTTGCTCTGACACCCAGGCTGAAGTGCAGTGGTGGAGTGGTCTAGGCTCCAAGTTCACACCATTCTCCTGCCTCCGCCTCCCCAGCAGCTGGGACTACAGGTGCACACTGCCACACCCGGCTACTTTTTTTGTATTTTTAGTAGAGACAGGGTTCCACCGTGTTAGCCAGGACGGTCTCGATCTCCTGACCTCGTGATCCGCCCGCCTCAGTCTCCCAAAGTGCTGGGATTACAGGTGCGAGCCACCGCGCCTGGCTCAGAAATCTTTTCCTAGGGGAGCTGCAAAGGCTTCATCACCATGGGGCTTTAAGCTGGGTCCATGGCATACAAGTGCTCTTAGGAGGGAACTACCATATCACTGCTCCTCCGAGAAAGTATTTACATTTTTTAAAAAGCAGTCACTCTTGATCAGAGAAGCTGACAGAGGTCGGAGGAACTCTGCTGAGCTGGCCTGTAGCAATCTCTGAACCAAGTCTTCCCAAGAACTAAGGAAGGGCCAGTCAAAAGGGGGGCAGTCACTGAGGCAAAGACCACCATCCAGAGCATGCCTTCCTGCTTCGGGGCAGGGAGCTGACAGGAGAGGGAAAGCAAACCTCCATGGGTCTAGTTCCCCATCTGGTAAAAGGCATTGTGATGGCCTCCCTGGCTGACACATCCGGGTTCCAGAAAGGGGACTAGCAAAGGGTGAGGACCGCAACGAGTTCAGGCAGGAGCGAGCCCTCTTAAGCAAACACTGAGCACAAAAATAACTCCCATTCAAAGCACGATTTACTGTGTGCCTGGCCGGCCCTCCCAGCACAGAGCCCTTTTCAGACACTCAGCTTCACCCCTGAATGTGGCTGGGGGAGGGGGCTCAGGAGCACAGCTGCATTTGAATTCCACTTTTTCCGGTGGTGTCAGCTTCCTGGAGACTTACCCAGGGGAGCTGCCCAATAAGGACCGATCTCAAAGCACCCCCAGAGAGGAGAAAACCTTTGTAGAATCCAGTGTCAGCCTCTCAAGGGCAAGGACACCTAGATCCCTTGGTGGAATAGGCCTAGTTCAACCAACACTTGTCTGGTAATAGCAAACCCCAGCTTACTATTCGTAAAGCGCTGTTGCTGCAGACATCATCAGCCATTAGCCTCCCAACAGTTCTAAGAGGAAGGTATTGGCCGGGGGCGGTGGCTTGCATCTGTAATCCCAGCACTTTGGGAGGCCGAGGTCAGGAGTTCAA
Source organism: Rhinopithecus bieti (assembly GCF_001698545.2). Taxonomy (NCBI): domain Eukaryota; kingdom Metazoa; phylum Chordata; class Mammalia; order Primates; family Cercopithecidae; genus Rhinopithecus; species Rhinopithecus bieti. Next base: position 3,567,792 of record NW_016807278.1, read on the forward strand.
GACCAGCCTGGCCAACATGGCAAAACCTCCTCTCTACTAAAAATACAAAAATTAGCCAGGCGTCATGGCATGTGCCTGTAATCCCAGCAACTCAGGAGGCTGAGGCAGGAGAATCGCTTGAACCTGGAAGGCGGAGGTTGCAGTGAGCTGAGATCACGCACTGCATGATGAGTGAGACTGTTGCCAAAAAAAAAAAAAAAAAAATTAGCCGGACGTGGTGGTGGGTGCCTGTAATCCCAGCTACTCAAGAAGCTGAAGCAGAAGAATCACTTGAACCTGGGAGGCAGAGGTTGCAGTGAGCCGAGATCGCGCCATTGCACTCCAGCCCAGGCAACAAAATCGAAATTCCATCTCCAAAAAAAAAAAGGAAGGTATTATCACTGCTACCGTCCCATCTCACAGGAGGGAAAACAGAGGCTCAGAGATGTTATGGGACAAATATTTCTCCTGACCCTAAATCCTTCTCATTGTGGATGTGTTTTCCTAAGTCTACCAATTACCACAGTAGCAAAATGCCCACTATGGGACTCTCCCACCAGAAGGAATGATGGGGATAAGTATGCAGGTGGAACGTGGGGTATTTTCCAGAGCCGAGGCAGCACTGAACATCATCCATGACTGACCCTGGCACTCTTGATCACAAAATCTGAGTTGGAGGTGGAAAGCCCTCCCCAAGCAAGTCTAATCCAAGTCATCAAGTCAGCCTCCTAACTTGCCTGATTCCATCCTTGCTCCCCTTGAAGCTCTTCACTACTTAGCAGCCAAAGTGATCTCTCTGTTGTACACATTTTTCACTTACGAAAGTAATTTGGCCGGGTGCTGTGGCTCACACCTAGAATCCCAGCACTTTGGGAGGCCGAGGATGGTGGGATCATTTGAGGTCAGGAGTTCGAGACCAGCCAAACCAACATGGTGAAATGCCGTCTCTACTAAAAATACAAAAAAATTAGCCAGGTGTGGTGGCACACACCTGTAGTCCCAGCTACTCGGGAGGCTGAGGCAGGAGAATCGCTTGAACTCGGCAGGTGGAGGTTGCAGTGAGCCAAGATCACACCACTGCACTCCAGCCTGGGCGACAGAGTGAGAGTCCATCTCAAAACAAACAAATAAACAAGCAAACAAATAAAAATAATTCATGACCATTGTAGAAAAGTGAAAAAAACAAATGGGAGATAAGGAAATTAAAATCATCCATATGTCTAGTATCCAGAGCTAACCTCTGTAAATATTCTGGTGCATCCTCCCAGATTCTGTCCATGCGTGTGTGCACGATGGCCATGTGTACACTTGCAATTCTCTGTACAAGATTAAGACTGTACTCTGCAGTTTTATATCCTGATTTTGTCACTTCTTATGTAATTTTCCAGGTTATAAACTGTTGTTAACCACATTTTGGGGAGGTTTTGGGGTATGGTTTGTATGCCCACCCGGTACTAAATTCAGAAAGGACGAAAAGGGTCTACAGCAAAAACAATCTTTTCTCCATCCCATCCCTCAGCCACCATTTCCCTCCCTTGGGGCAACTATGATTACCGTTTCTTGTGTCCCAAGTAATCTTTTAAAATCATGGAGCAGATCATGTCACTACCTTACTTAAAACTCTCTGATGGCTTGCCATCACCCTGCAATAAAATCCAGGCTGCTAATCAGTCTTACTCTCTGGCTCTCCTCTGATTTCTGATTTCTCCAGTCTCTCCTCTCCAGCCACATAGCTGTTGCCCCTGTTCTGGCCTTAGGGGGTTTCATTTGCTATTCCCTCTGCCTGCAATCCCCCATCTCCAGGTCTTTATGCAGCTGGCTCCTCACCCTTCAAGGCCTGGGCTGAGCTGTCCTCTCCCCCAGGTGGCCTTCACTGGCCTCCCAATCTAGGGCCACCACTGCCTGACCTACATATGTTTTCTATCACATCACCCTGTGGTATTTCTTTCACATTGCATGTCATAATCTGATAGTCTTGGTTACTTAAAATTATTTACTGTCTGTCTCCCCACAATAGAAAGACGCCTCTTTGAAGGCAGGCACGCTGCCTGTCTTGTTCTCTCCTGTTATCCCACTGCGTAGCACAGGCCCTGGCACATAGCAGGCGGTCAACAATTTCTGTTGAAGGAGTGAATGGGTGACTGCAGTGCCGGTTGTCATAACTAAAAACTGCCAATTGCAGGATCTCCAACACGAAGAAGCAACCTTCTGGCCATCCCCGCCGCCATGCCTGGGGTGGAGGTTGGAGGGTCTGAGAAAGGAGGACAGGAGCCTGTTGTCCAAGGCAGTGTGGCTGGACAGCAGCACCCTGTTCTTCCTCCTGGTTGCTCAGCTCACCCCTTACCTCTGCTATGCATTTGCAGAATCCCGAGTCAGACAAGGAACTTGTGACAAACCCAAATTCCTAGAAAATCCTCCAACTGCAAGTGGAAAGTTGGAGATGACACTTTTGCCCCTCACCCCAAATCCCACATCCAGTCTACCCAGGCAGCTGTGCTATTCCATGTTCCCAAGTGAGTCCAGCAGCAGGAGACACAGACGCTACCCAGGGAGCAGGGCTCCTCCTGGGACAGTCCCAGCCCATCCCACCTGATTCTTCCCCTGGGCCCCTGACACCTGGGCTCTTCTCTCTAGAAATTCACCCAGCCCCAGAGACACAAATGCACATCCAATCCTGATCCAGTAGCCCAGGCTGAGGATGCTCAAGGGACACCCTTTTGGAGACACTTCCTTCCTGGGACCTGATTTCCATGGAGAGAACACTGCAGTTGAGCCAAGATTGATTTTTAAGAATGAGGAAGGGAGGGAATGAAATGCTTTCACAAAAATTGTGAAGGGAGGGAGAAAGGAAGGAAACAAGAAAAAGAAAAAAGACTCAAGAAGATGGCAGTAGACAAGGAATAAGAAGGATAAGTTTGATCTGAGGGGCTGGAATCAGGAAAGGGTGGGAGAGAGTACAAGATCTCCTCCTCTCCAGAAGTGGGCGATATTATAATTGATTAGTTGAGCACAAACGCCAAGTGCTCTTCTGGGCTCTGTACAAGGTCAGTTAAATAATAATGGCAATAACAGCTAATATTTATCTAGCACTTATTATGTACCAGGCACTGTTCTCAGTTTCACTTTATTAAGGCTTTTAATCCTCAAGACAACCCCTTAAAGCATTCATATTAACCCTATTTTATGGCTGAGGAAACTGAGGTACAGAGGTCAAAAGTTAAATTGCCCACAGCCACACCGCCAGGGGCATCCGGGCTCTAACTCCAGCTCCAGGACTCTTAACCACTAGGCTATATTTGGCCCCCAATGATCCAGGTAGGTGGGTCCCTACCCTCCTGGAGATCATGCCTTCCAAACCAGTATCCCCCAAACGATCACGACATGCCAGTTTCAAAGATGGCTGCATTACTCTACCCATTTCGCATGCGGGAAAGTCTGAACCCACGCTGCCCATCGATGGGGAACTGGAATCCAAATGTGCTGAATTCCAGCATCTTGCGAGGCGCTTTCTAATGAAGCACAGTAGAAACAGGGGTCAGCCTCAGGCCTTGACTCCCGACTGCGCCGAGGCGCGGATTACGGAGTCGGGGAGCCAGGGAGCCGGAGAGCAGGAGCTGGCGGGCTGGCGCCGCGTTGGACGGGTCCGAAAACAGAACCGCGGAAGGCAGGGAGACCGCCGCAAGCCAAGGGCAAAGAGCAGAGGGCAGAGAGCGGCCTGGCTCCACAGAGAGCGCCACCCGGCCGGAACCAAGCTTGCCTCCCAGGACTGAGAAACGAACAGAGTTATGCACCCATCTTTGAAACCGGCATGTCGTGATCGTTTGGGGGGATACCGGTTTGGAAGGCATGAACTCCGGGAGGTAGGGACCCACCTACTTGGACTACTGAGAGCCAAGTACAGCCTAGTGGTCAAGAGCCAGCAGCATCGTCTCTGGCCGTCTTTGGCCAGACCCCTTCACCAGCGCCAGCGCCAGCGCCGAGGCGTCCTGCCCGGAAATTCCCAGAGAGTCAAAGCAAACTTCCCAGGAAAACTCTTCGGCTTCCTCCAAGCCTCTGTCACCGTGGCGGCTGCCAAGAGCGCCGGCGGAGTCTTTGCAGCTGCCGCGGGCCCTCCAGGGCGGGAGCCGCCGCTCCAGCGCTCGGGGTCCTCTCAGAAAGGTCCAGGGCTGAAGTTCAAAATTCACTTCCCGCCCAGGCCCGGCTCACCGCCCCGCCCGGTACTCTCCGGCAACCCCCACGTCTCCTGCCCTCTCCAGCTCCAGTTAGTCCTGGAGCGCCTCCAGCCTTAGGACCCATGCGGGCAGCTGGGCGAATCCCGCGGGCGATCCCTGCGCGCCTGGGGACTGGAAACAGCCAGAGCCGGCGCACACACACAACCTTGTGTGTGCGTGTGTGTTTACGTACGGAACGCGCGGGGTGGGAAAACAATGGCGAGCCTCTGGGAACTGAGCGACTACCCGCTCCGCATCTCCCTACCCCTAAGCGCGATCAGCGTTTGCAGCGGAATCGGGATGAAAAGGCTCACCTCGGATATCCCAGGGCGGGAGGTGTGGGTAGTAAGAAGCAGCCTGGGGTGGGGGTGGGGGTGGGACGGGAGCAGCCGGAGCAGAAAACAAACAGGATGCGGCGCCAGTCTGGTCCGCTGGGGAACGACCCTGAAACCGTGGCAAGGGGCGCGCGTCTGTCCCCCAGCAACCCACGCAACCATGGCGGAGGAGCTCTGCGCCTCGTCGCAGGCACCTGAGCCCCACGCAGGACGCGCGCAGGTCGCCTCGGCTTCCCACTGAGAAATCCTAGAACTAGGCGCATAGTCGGGCTAATGAGAAAGCCCTAGTCCTCTGCGGTCGGCGAGGAGCGGGTTGGGGGTGCACCCTAAGCTCGACCCGCGTGGTGAACGCGCGCGCGCGCACGCGCACACGCGCGCACACACACACACACACACACACACACACACACACACACAGCCACCGCACTGCTTACAGGCTGCCCACCCCTCCCATAAGCCCAAGTCGGCCAGGGAGGAGCCGCCATGCCTAGCGTTGTTGGGTAGGTGAGGGTCATTCCCTCCTCGAAAAACTTTGACACAGGGTGGAAACTCGCAGGGAAGACAGCCGGTGGGCTGCCCCAGAAACGTAGGGGGCGCAAAGTGGCAAACTTCAGCGGGCTGGGGAGGATGGCGCGACGGGCGCGATCATGGCGCGGAGGGTGCACTTATTTACTCAGCCAGGCGCGGGGCTCGGGGCTCGGGGCTCGCGGCCTCCGCGCCTCTGCTGCTCAACTCGTGCGGTCCTCGCGGCTGGCAGCCTAGGCTTCCCGCTCACCCATGCCCCCGCGACGCCGCGGGCGGGCCGGGTTGGGGAGGGCTGGGCTGGGAGGGGGCACGCCCCCGCCGTCGGCGGGGAGTCGTGTGGACCCACGGCCACCTGGGTCCGCGCCCCACGGGGGGCCGCATGTCGCGGGCGGCGAGCTTGGTTCCCGGCCGGGCGGCGCCCTCCTCCACCGAGCCAGGCCGCTCTCTGCCCTCTGCCCTCTGCCCTGGGTTTGCGGCAGTCTCCCTTGCCTTCCGCGGTCCTGCTCCGCCACTAGTCCGACCGCGCAGCCGGCCGGGCCCGCCCTGCTCTCCGGCTCTCCGGCTCACGCTCAGCGCTTCTGGTCCGGAGTCAGGACCATCGAGGCTGCCGCTGAGCCCTGGGCTCAGACCCGGGCTCGCCGGTTCTGGGACCGGGTTCCAGGACCCGTGCTCACACAGTCAATTCCAAGCGGACGGAGGCCAGGGTGCTCGCGGCTCGCTGCTTGCGAGGGCTACTGGACAGCCTAGAGGAGAAAGAGGAGGCTGAGAGCGCGCAGGGGAGAGGAGGAGGGAGGGTGGACATGGCAGAAGAAGGGAGGGACAGAGAGTTTCCTCCTCCTCCCTGCAGCCGGGTCCATCCAGGCATCAACAGCTGGAAACCTCTGTTGGAAAGGAGAAAGCTTAAGGTTTCCGGGCGGCGGGGAGGGTGGAGGTGGAGTGAGGGGGTGTAGAGAAGAGAAGAAAGAAGTATTCTGCCCGCTCCCACTGCCCAGGTATGAAGATCGCTACAGAGAATCTTCACTCCTTAAAGCTAGACCTAAGAAGTTGTTGGTCCAACTCCAGGCCTCCCAACCCCTCCAGACAGATAGCCTGAACTCGGGGTTTTTAAATAACCCATTTCTCTGGGAACCTGATCTCGGCCGGGCGCGGTGGCTCACGCCTGTAATCCCAGCAATTTGGGAGGCCGAGGCGGGCGGATCACTAGGTCAGGAGATCGAGACAATCCTGGCTAATATGGTGAAACCCCGTCTCTACTAAAAACACAAAAAATTAGCTGGGCGTGATGGCACGCACTTGTAACACGCGTACTCGGAAGGCTAAGGCAGGAGAATCGCTTGAACCCGGGAGTCGGAGGTTGCAGTGAGCCAAGATCGCGCCAATGCACTCCAGCCTGGGCGACAGAGCGAGACTTGGCTCAAAACAAAACAAAACAAACAAACAAACAAAAAACCCGATCTCACCTGTAGCTAGATGGATTCCTGATATCTCCAACCACTCCCTAATCCTGTCATTTGCAGCCTTTCATATAAATCTCTTATTTTCTCCTGTTCCATTATATGGGAGGGTGGGAGAGAATGGAGAGTTGGTTTCCCTTCATTCAACATATTTATCAAATGTCCACATGTGACCGGGCGCGGTGGCTCACGCCTTTAATCCCAGCACTTTGGGAGGCCAAGGCAGCGTATCACCTGAGGTTGGGAGTTCGAGACCAGCCTGGTGAAACCCCCTCTCTACTAAAAATACAAAAATTAGCCGGGTGTGGTGGTGCATGCCTGTAATTCCAACTACTGGAGAGGCTGAGGCAGAAGAATTGCTTGAACCTAGGAGGCAGAGGTCGCAGTGAGTGGAGAATGCACCACTGCACTCCAGCCTGGGTGACAGAGTGAGACTCTGTCTCCAAAAAACAAAAAAAGTCTACATATGCCTGGCTTACCTGAGTGCTGGGGACACAAAGACAAATGAGACAGTGTCCTTCCCTTTCTGGATTCTGATTTTGTAAAGGAATGGGTGAATATACCATTGCAGTGAAGTGGAGAGGGCTAAGATAGGGCAGGCAAATGGGCACAGGGCCACCAAAGACACTGGGGTATGGGGACTGGAACCAGAGTCTTCTTGGGGGAGGTGGCATCTGAAATGGGTCTTGGAAGGACCTGTGGGTGTAGGGCAGATTAAAAGAGTGACAATCATGGACCTACTAATAAGTCTATGCCCACAGTGTGGGTGGCCAGTGTGTTCAAAGGTGATGGTCAGCAAGGCTCTCAAGGCCTTCTAAGGACTCATCCTTACCCACTGCTTTGCCTGGCTAACTCTTTTCATCTTTTAGGTCTCAGCCTAGACATCAACTTTCCCTGAAGCCTTTCTTGATGGCCATATCTGGGCCAGGTGCCCCATCTGTGGGCTCTGGAAAAATCCCCACTTGTAAATAATATGGTAACCATTCATTTGTCTGTCTGCCCCGCTGGACTGTAAGCTCCGCAAGGGCAGGGATGTAGCTCTCCAGTGTGCCTAGCCAGGGATTGAGAAAGAGCATAAATACTTGTTGATGGAAGGAAATGGGGAGCCACTGAAGGATTCTAAGCAAAGCCTCAGATGCCATCAATCTAGCTGGAGGTAGGAAGGAGGCCAGTGACCAGATAATAGCAGTGACCAGGGTAAAAATGATGCAGGCCTGAGCTAAGCTGAGAGTAGGAGGAATGGAAAGGAGAAAACAGGTGGGTGTAAGAGAGTGGGAGAAGCCAACATTAAGGGCCTGATGTTTGGGATAACTATGGATGAAGCCATCCTAGAAACCATGAAAGGGTTACCCAAGTTGCCAGATGCAGTGGCTCATGCATGTAATCCCAGCACTTTGGAAGTCCGAGGCAGGCGGATCACCTGAGGTCAGGAGTTTGAAACCAGCCTGACCAACATGGAGAAACCCAGTCTCTACTAAAAATACAAAATTAGCCGGGTGTGGTGGTGCATGCCTGTAATCCCAGCTAATCGAGAGGCTGAGGCAGGAGAATCGCTTGAACCCCAGGAGGCGGAGGTTAAGGTGAGCTGAGATCGCGCCACTGCACTCCAGCCCGGGCAACAAGAGCGAAACTCCGTCTCAAAAAAAAAAAAGAAAAGAAAAGGTTATCCAAGTGCCACCAAGACTTTCCTCCTCCCAGACAACATGCCTGTGTTTTCCATGTATCTGGTTGTTTTTCTCTGGCCCCTGATCATCTTCACAGAGGCAGCTTGACCGTGGGTCCCTCCCTGTAGCTGTCCTTAGCAACAGCAGATTGAGAGAGGAAGAGCAAAGATCAGCCCTTCCAAACACTGCCACCAAATTAAGGTATAACATGTCTCCCTACTGGGTCTTAGGCACAATACTATTTTCCTATATGATGTCTACTTGTACCTTATCCCAATTCTGTGAGGTTGGTGTCATCCCCATTTTATTTTATTTTTTAATTTAATTTAATTCCATCTCTTTGCAAGTCCCTGAGTACCTGGAATCCCATTCTAGAGATGAGAAAAATGAAGCTCCAGTTAGTGGTAAGAGGAAGTTATCTGATTGAAGATTCTAGATTTTCTCTACTACCACACCATTTCCCAGGAACAACTATCAAATGTACACGATTTAACTCAGTCAGCCTCTCCTTGAAACACTCACTTCATGAGTCCACAGTCTCCTGAGTCCTCCCACCTCACTGGCTGCTCTTTCCCAGCCACCCTTGTTTATGTTCCCTCCTCCATTTTGGTCTCCAGGTGGGCATTCCCTGTGGGCTCTCTCCTGCACCCCATTTTCCTCCTACCACCTCTCCCTAGGTAAAATTTTGTCCTTTTCCATAGCTTAAGTACCAGCTATGTGGTGATGATTCTCCAAATTATTTAATATCCAAGACTATCATCCAACCACACACTTGATGTTTCTACCCAAAGGCCTCACAGACATTGTAACTATAATGGGTCCATTGCCTGAGGGCCTGCAAGTCAATGCACCAACTACCAGGGTTGCAACAGAAAAAAAATTTTAAATGCAAGGCTGAACAAGGAAAGGAGAGAAAACCTCAATTCTGCTTCTCCAAAGAGTTGGGGGCTAGGGATTTTAAGGGGTCTGGAGTGGGCCGAGATATGAGGATCACTGTGGATGAGTCGAAGAGTACGGAGAGTCAGGGAGAAGAAGAAACTGCATTCTCATGCTGATTACTCTCCTCTGTCTGTGAGGGTCTTCCAACTGGTGGCATCAGCCATTCTGCTGGAACTCAAGAGCTAAAAACATCTGAAGCAAATCTTAAACAAAAGCCTTATGATTCCAACGTCAGTGATCCTATCTATAGGAACAATGGGGATGCAAATCGATTCTTCAACAAAAGCCTTATGATTCTAACATCAGAAATCCTATCTATAGGAACAATGGGGATGTAAATGGTCAATATCTGGTTTTACGGGACTTTTAGCAACAAGGAAGTGCGCCAAAGTGCAACCTAATTAATACTTTTTCTTTCTTTCTTTCTTTCTTTTTTGAGACAGGATCTTGCTCTGTCACCCAGGCTGGAGTATAGTGGTAAAGTCACGGCTCACTGCAGTCTCAAGTTCAAGTGATCCCTCCACCTCAGCCTCCCAAGTAGCTGGGACTACATATACAGGCATGAGCCACTCTGCCTGGCTAATTGTTTTTCTTTTTGTGTAGAGACAAGGTCGCGCTCTGTTGCCCAGGCTAATCTCAAATTCCGGGGCTCAAGTGATCCTCTCACCTCGGCCTCCCAGAGTGCTGGGATTACAGGTGTGAGCCACCGCACTTGCTCATTAAGGTTAAATTATAACTATTTCTGTCCAGAACCTAGCGTGTAATACTTGCTAACCCTATGAGGATGGCTTCCACATCCTAACCCTAACATTGAACCAGTACCATCTTCTTTCCCATCCAGTAAATGGCACCACCACTTACCTAATGGCTCAAGTCAAAAACCTAGCCATCATCTATGATTGTTTTTTGCTCATCTACTCAATTTAGTGAGTCATTGGCCTATCTCCAAAAATATATGCCAATCCATCCATTCCTCTGTCTTTTTACCACCCCATCCTAGTCCAGGCCACCATTACCTACCGCTCAGCTAGACTACAACAGTCTCACCTGCAGTGACATCATTTCACTGAGGCTGCTTACATCTGCATGATTTTAATATTTGTTCCAGAAATTTCTTCCCCAGGAAGGTAAGAATGTAAACCAGTAAATAACTTCATTATTTCCTTCAGGAACTTCCTGAAAATCAATTTATCTGAACAATAGACTGCTCAAACAGCCCTCTTCTTGGAACAACAGTTTGCTTAACTGGGCAAACCAGTAGCTTGTCAAACAGTTGTTTATTCTTCAAGACCCTCCCTTCACCATGTCCTCCAATCCTAAACTGTTATAAATTTTGCCCAATCCCAATCAGATCCCCATATTGAAAGATCTGCCTTGAACTAGACTTCAAACCCTATAAAAATCTTTACACCTGGAAAGTTCTTCCCCAAACCCTCCTCTTCCTAAAGTGGGCACCTTTTCACCCTCTTGTCTCAACAAAAATATCTCTTCTCTCATCTCCCCCTTTCCTCCCATATAAAATCATCCTCTACCCCATCCCACCTTTATCCTGTTTCTCAGCCCTGTTTGCTTCCTTCATAGCACTTACCAGAGTTGCACTTATTTTATCTGTTTTCTGTTTTCTTGTATTTTTCTGTTTCTTTTTTTTGGAGACAGAGTTTCTCTCTGTCACTCTGGCTGGAGTGCAGTGGTGCGATCTCTATTCACCACAACCTCCGCTTCCTGGGCTCAAGCAATTCTCCTGCCTTAGCCTCCTGAGTAGCTGGGATTACAGGCGCACACCACTACTGCCTGGCTAATTTTTTGTACTTTTAGTAAAGACGGAGTTTCACCATGTTGGCCGGGCTGGTCTTAAACTCCTGGCCTCAAATGATTCACCCACCTTGGCCTCCCAAAATGCTGGGATTACAGGCGTGAGCCACCGTGCCTGGCTTCTTGTATTTTTCCTGCTTCCCTTTAGACTGTAGGCTCTGTGAGGGGGGACCTTGTCTGCTCTAGTCTCCGTTTAATGTCCAGAATACCTGCTGAAGGAAGGACTCTGCTTGGCTTCCGGGAGTGGGGGCTCCGAGGGCTCCCATCTGATTTGCGTGTGGCCATAGCCTGAAACACAGGTGGGGGTTGCGGTGCCCAGATGTGCTGGGTTTCTGATTTTCCCTTTAACCTCCAAGGTTAGAGACAAGGTGTAAAATGCAAATGCCCTTGGGAGAGATAATAAAAGAATTAAATTCACAAAATGGTGTGAATTACTTCCCTCAAGCACCAGAGTGAAAGCTCTGAGAGAAAAAGCAAGAGCCCACGGGTTGAGAACAGGAAGAAGCATAGTCTCACTGCTCTGCTTCAAGAAGGTTCTGCCTGTCCCCTCACCCACCCCCACCTAACCCAGGGCCATTTTCCCTGCCAAGCTTAGAAAGAGGGTGCTTGTAGGTCGGGTCAGTCACTTCAGGGTAGGCCCAGCCTCATGAGGCTTGTCTGGTACCAACTCTTCATCCTTCTGTCTGAGCAAGTGCTTTTCCAGATGGCTATAGCTAGAAATGTGAGTCAGAGGTGCCCCACTCAGGGAGTCTTGCACCATGGCACAGCCCGTGGGGCTTCTTCTCAGAGGCAAGCACTGCCTTCAGGCTGACCTGAGGTGGGCTTCTACCCAGTTCTACTTGGGCTTTTCTAGGGAGTCACACTCAGGTATGGAGCCAATCAAGAAAGTAACAGATTAAGTCACAGCTGTTTCATTTGTCTATCAGAATCTGACAGTACAAGATCTGGAAGGAATCAGCCTTCCAGAACAATCTCCTCTAGCTCCCTCTTTGTGCAATAGAGAAGACTGAGGCACAAGGAGGGGGGATAGCTCACTCCAGCCTGCACACTACACACAGGACTCCCTGAAGCTATCAGCCACTCTGTGAAGACTGGGACAGTTCCTTTCACAGATGAGGAAAAAGATACTCAGAGAGGGGAGGGAAATTTCCCAAGACCACACAGTGAAGGGGCACCATTGGACATCTGAACCCAGGTTTTCTGGCCCTCAGATCCATGCTTTGTCCAGCATACCATGCTGCCTTGCTGCTTGTGGGATTTTCTGGTCCTTGGAATCTGAAACATATAATAAACGGCAGCTGAGTAGTATTCCGTACCCTAGATGCTAGCCTAGACCGTAGAAGTAGAAGCAGCTCTCTGCTTTCCATATGCCAGTCAGCCTCCTGTTTCTTGAGTGGCGGACTTTCTCCCAAGGACAGAGGACCCAACCCATACCACCACTCCTTAACACGCAGGCACAGAAACACGCAGGGACCCACTCAGTGTGTGGGTTCAGCTAATGTTGGTGACTTCAGTCCTTTTTACACACACACACACACACACGCATGCACACGTCTAGAGCTTTTCCACTCCATCTTCACGTGTTCAGCTGCCACAGGAAATGAGCTTGGGAAGAGGGCTGGAGTAGTCATTCTCACCTCCAGGGCTAGTGCACACTCTCTGTGAATGTAATTATCTGGAGTCTTAAGTGTAGGGCCAACAATCAGGCCGCATGTCTTCCTGATCTACTTGGAATGGGGGCAATGCAAAGACAGGGCCACTTCCCCCTGCGAGGACGCCCACACGCGTGCGAATGCACACAATGGTGGTTTTTTTTCATTCTCTTCTGTCTCTTCCCACAGAGAGGGGCCACTGGGCCCCACCAGAAAAGGCAGGTGATTGAGGGAGGGAGGAAAAGACATGCGGAAGGTGCTTCCCTCCCAGAAGCCTGCGCCATTTAGAAAATCCTGAGGCCATCTCCTCAGTCCTCTTTTCCTCCCCACCTACCACCTGGCTTACAGTGTCCCACACTCACCCCCAAACTTTTTTTAAAGCCCTCTTTCCTGCCCTGAGGGGACCTAGATCCCCATCCTGGGAGGGACTGGCAACAATGAACAAAGGCACCATGGAGTAAAGACAATTAACAATCCAGAAAAGAGGGGAAAGAGAGGCTTTGTTCTGGTCTCCATGGCAACAGCGGGGCGGGGGAGAGGGGAGGATGAAGGAGGAGGAGGAAGAGAAGGGGCATCCAGAGAGGCTGATACTTTCACTTTCCTTTCATCCCTCCCCTCTCCGCCCCTTTGGGTTTCTGCCAGGGATCCCAAAGGAAACAGGGCTGGGACAGACCAAGTCTGAAGGCTGAGATTAGAGGTGGGCAACTCCAAGATTCATGCCTTAGCTGAGAACACACTGGGGAGTTAAGGCTAGACAGGAAGCTCTGGGGACTGAATCAAAGGCATTTGAGCTCTTCCTTCTCTTTTTCCAAAAGACTTACCTTGTGCCCAAGAACTGTACCCAAAGATCAAGTGTCTGCCCTGGATGGACACCTCACGGTCAAAAACTTGGTCGCTTCTGCATCCCTTCTCATCAGGATGTGGTGAAAAGTGAAGACAGGACTGTCTACATAGCTTGCAGGGTCCGGTACAAAATGAAATGTTCCAAAATTAGTCCATGCGCAGTGGCTCACACCTGTAATCTCAGCACTTTGGGAGGCTGAGATGGGTGGATCACTTGAGGCCAGGAGTTCAAGACCAGCTGGCCAACATGGTGAAACCCCATCTCTACTAAAAATACAAAAATTGCCCTGGCATAGTGGCATACACCTGTAGTCCCAGCAACTTGGGAGGCTGAGGAGAAGAATCACTTGAACCCAAGAGGTGGAGATTGTGCCACTGCACTCGGAAGGAAGGAAGGAAGGAAGGAAGGAAGGAAGGAAGGAAGGAAGGAAAGAAGGAAGGAAGGAGAGAAAGAAAGGAAGAAAGAAAGATGAAAGAAAGAAAGAAAAGAAAGAAAAGAGGAAGGGAAGGAGGGAAGGAAGAAAGGAAGGAAGGAAGGAAGGAAAGAAGGAAAGAAAGAAGGAAGGAAGGGAAAAGAAGGAAATGTTCCAAAATTGTTGAGAATTTCAAGATGGCAAAAGCAGAGCACCAAGTGCAGGGCCCTCTGAGCACAGTGTACAGGTTGTACATCCATAAAGCCAGCCCTGTTGGGAGGAGGTTGGGGCTGGGCTCTGTCTGCCTGTTCAATGTGTGTGTGCGTGCGTGTGTGTGCGTGTGTGTATGTGTGTGTGTGAGAGAGAGAGAGAGACCTCTCCATTGCACACATTTCTGAGTGTGTGCTATGGTCTAGAAGATGGTGTCCCCTCAAATTCATATGTTGAAACTTAATCCCCACTGGGATCCCATTAAGATGTGGGACCTTGGAGGGGTGATTAGGTCATGAAGGCGGACTCCTCATGAATGAAATTAGTGCCCTTATGAAAGAGGCTTGAGGGAGCTGTTTGCCCCTTCAGCCATGTGGAGGACACAGATGGTGCCAGCTATGAAGACTGGGCCCTCCTAAGACCCTGAATCTGCCAGCATCTTGATCTCAGACTTTCTGGCTTCTAGAATTTTGAGCAATACATTTCTGTTGTTTATAAATTACCTAGTCTAAGGTATTTTGTTAACAGCCTAAATGGATTAAGACATTCACTTTTGGAGCAAGAGATAAACCAAGTACAGAAAACCCATTCCCAAGAGCAGGGCGTTCTGGTAACCAGTGGTGACCAGCTATCCCAGGCTTCCCTGTTTGGAAAAGGCAGAAGACGGTGAGATGTACAAAGCTCCAAAATCCTGCTGAAGAACTATCAGGATTTCTATCCTAGGGGATTTAGAAAACACCTTCAATCTCACAAGGTGTTGCTCCCAGGAGCAGAAGTTTCTTGGCATGAGCAGCCAAGCACATCAGGCCTGGCCTCATGGGTGGGCCTCTTCATTAGCCACAGGAGAACAGACCTCCAGAATATTTCTTGCTCTCAGCAAACCTAACATCATAAGAGAAAATGGGTTAGGGACTCTAGAGACCTGTCCTTCTAGGGCTCAACCTCACTGCCCTGTGGGTCCAAGTGAAATAAAAAATATTACTCAGAAACTAAAATCAAGGGGGAAAAAAAGTCAGTTGTGTCAGAGGCCCCAAATCAGGCAAGAAAGATGTCAAAGATCCTGCTTTCTGCCCTCACCTCTCTGCCCAAAGGGATCCTCCCAGGGACTTCTTACAGGGTTGCTGTTATGGGCTGAATTCTGTCCTCCTCTCCTCCTCAAATTCACATGTTCTAACTCCCAGCACCTTAGAATGTGACTGTATTTGGAGACAGGGTGAGACGAAGTCTCGCTCTATCGCCCAGGCTGGAGTGCAGTGGCCAGATCTCAGCTCACTTCAAGCTCCGCCTCTCGGGTTCACGCCATTCTCCTGCCTCAGCCTCCCGAGTAGCTGAGACTACAGGCACCCGCCACCTCGCCCGGCTAGCTTTTTGTATTTTTTTTTAGTAGAGATGGGGTTTCACTGTGTTAGCCAGGATGGTCTCGATCTCCTGACCTCATGATCCGCCCGTCTCGGCCTCCCAAAGTGCTGGAATTACAGGCTTGAGCCACCGCGCCTGGCCTGGAGACAGGGTCTTTACAGAGGTAATTAAATTAAAATCAGATCGTGAGAGGGGGTCCAAATCCAATGTGACTGGTGTCCTTATAAGATGATATTTGGATGCAGGGACATACAAAGAGATGCTGATGCGAAGAGTCACAGACAGAAGACAGTCATGTACCAGCTAAGCAGAGAGGCCTGGAACAGGTATTTCCCCCAGAAAGAACCAGCCTGCTTACACCTTGACCATGGATTTCTACTCTCTAGAATGTGAGAAAATAAATTTCTGTTGTTTAAGCCACCCTGTCTATAACAGTTTGTTAGGGGAACCCTAGCAAATTAATATATAGAGACTTAGATGCTGGGAGGTCTGCATAGCCTTAGGTTGCCTGGACTCAAAGAATGCATCTGAATGAGGGATATGTTTGTACTTATATTGCAGCATTATTTTAACTTGAAGCAAAATTGATCTATTACTCCCTTCCCTCATAGCTCAGTCTTTTAAATTTTTTATTTCTTTTGGTATTGGTTGAATACATTTTATTGTTTTAATCCCTTTAGTCTTTTATTTTTCTGGTTTTAATGATTTTACTTATCTCAGTCATTTTTAATCTCTGTTTTGTCTTTCTTCTAGCTATTTTATACTGTTTTCTTTGATCTCATCTTATCTTCTAGATTTATTGTTATTGTATTATCTTTTTATTCCGCATCTTTTATATCTAACCTTTGTCTTGTCATGTCTTTGTTCTATCTTTTAATTTCTTTTGGCTTATTTGGTTTATTTTAGTTCATATTATCACTTTATTGCCTGCTGCCCTCTTTTTTTTTTTAACTGTTTTTACCATCTTTTTTATTTCTTCTTAGTTTACTTTATCTTTTTATTGACTGTTGTATTAGCTTCCATTTTTTACTGTTTTCAATTCTCTCTGCTTATTAAATGCAGAGGCTGGAAACACAGCCCTCAGGGGAGAGCTTTGAGGCTAACCCAGGCCCCAAGTGGAGGAGGAGGCTGGATGCCCTCTCTGCCTTCTGGAGTGGGCCCTCCCAACCACCCCTTCTAGATGCTCCATTTGCACCAAAGCTGGCCCCTCCTGTCTATAAGGATTAATCTGTGTAATATAAGAGATCTTGGGAAAAAACTCCATCAGGAAGATACTTATTGTGAAAACCCATCTGAACTGCTGGAACAGCCTGGTTTTGTCACATCATATGCCATCGAATTGCTCTATGTGCATCTGAAATGTACCATCACTGGACATTAGACCAAACCTATAAAAAGAGCCTATTACTTGTCAGGGTGGGTGTGGTAGGTAGGAAATTTCACTTCAGGAAGAGCTCTCAACATACCTCTTTAGGTTTAATTTTTAGGTTTAATTTTAACAACAACAACAGGAACACAGTGGAAGGCCGGGTACAGTGGCTCACACCTGTAATCCCAGCACTTTGGGAGGCTGAGGAGGGTGGATCATAACGTCAAGAGATCAAGACCATCCTGGCCAACATGGTGAAACCCCGTCTCTACTGAAAATACAAAAATTAGTCGGGTGTGGTGGTGCTGTAGTCCCAGCTACTGGGGAGACTGAGGCAGGAGAATCACTTGAGCCCAGGAGGCGGAGGTTGCAGTCAGCCAAGATTGTACCATTGCTCTCTAGCCTGGAGACAGAGTGAGATTCCATCTCAAAAAAAAAAAAAAAAAAAAAAAAAAAAAAAAAAAAAAAAAAAAAAACTAAAACAAACAAACAGAATACAGTGGACTGGATCCTTGCAGCACAAGTTTTTGGGAGGAAGAAAAGTGAAGTATTTTCTGGAATTCTTCTTACATCTAGCTGCCTCTCATTTATTCATTCACCTGATAAATATGTGTTGGAACCCTCCTATATGCCAAAGCTCTGCTAGGCAAGGAAGACAAAGTACTGACCAAAAAGAGTGAAGCTCCTTGCTATAATAACGTTTATAGTCTAATAAGAGGATGTTTATCTATTACCAATCTTATTTGCCTTCCTTTTTTTTTTTTTTTTTTTTTTTTTTTTTTTTTTTTGAGACGGAGTCTCGCTCTGTCACCCAGGCTGGAGTGCAGTGGCCAGATCTCAGCTCACTGCAAGCTCCGCCTCCCGGGTTCACGCCATTCTCCTGCCTCAGCCTCCCGAGTAGCTGGGACTACAGGCGCCGCCACCTCGCCCGGGTAGGTTTTTTGTATTTTTAGTAGAGACGGGGTTTCACCGTGTAGGCCAGGATGGTCTCGATCTCCTGACCTCGTGATCCGCCCGTCTCGGCCTCCCAAAGTGCTGGGATTACAGGCTTGAGCCACCGCGCCCGGCATTTGCCTTCCTTTAGGCAAGATTACAGGAGGTTCTTATGTCATAGATTGGTAATTGTCCCCAGGTATCTGTTTTTTCCTTCTAGAATAATTTAAGTCTTAGCTAAGAAAATAATGATAAGTTAAAAGGCTGCATATAGCCGGGTGCGGTGGCTCACGCCTATAATCCCAGCACTTTGGGAGGCCAAGGCAGGAGAATCGCTTGAACCCGAAAGGCGAAGGTTGTGGTGAGCCAAGATATCCTAGCCTCCTTTGCAGCTAAGTATGGCCATGTCTCTAGGTTCTGCCCTATAGGAACGTAAGCAGAGGGCTACTTACTTCCTGGTTTGGCCCTATAGGACCTAAACAGAGGGATGCATACTTCCTGGTTCTACTCTATAGGACCTAAGTATAAGGATATATGCAACTTCCTGGTTATGGCCGTTAAAGGAAAGGGTATATTCTGCCCATTCTCTCTTTCTCCCTTCTGCTGGCTGGAATGCAGGCATGGTGGCTGGAGCTATAGTTGGTATCCTAAGCCAAGAAATGAGAAAAGGATGTTGAAAATGGGTGAGGGCCAGGTGCAGTGGCTCATGTCTGTAATCCCAGTAGTTTGGGAGGCTGAGAAGGGTAGATCACTTGAGGTCAGGAGTTCAAAACTAGCCTGGCCAACATGTCAAAATCCTGTCACTACTAAAAATACAAAAATTAACTGGGTGTGATGGCATGCACCTGTAGTCCCAGCTACTCAGGAGGCTGAGGCAGAAGAAATGCATGAATCTGGGAGGTGGAGATTGCAGTGAGCTGAGATCGATACCACTGCACCACTCCAGCTTGGGCGACAGAGTGAGACTCTGTCTCAAAAAAAAAAAAAAAAAAAGAAAAAGAAAAGAAAAGAAAATGGGTGAGGAATCTAGGTTCCTGATACTATGGAGCCTCCATAAAGCCTTGTAGTGCTTATTTTTGGACAATTACCTGAGAGACAAATAAACGGCTATCTTGTGTAATCCACTGTGACACTGGCCTTTGTTACTGCACCTGAATCAGTTCTCTTTAACATGTAGTTCTCCCTGAAAAAATCTTCTTTTATTTTGAGAACCAAGGAGTACATGGCAATCCTTAAATCATATCCTTCTAGAAAATAATTAGATATATCCCTGCTGGGTATGTAGGGCTCTGTAGGTAAGAGCCCTTCCTTGTCACCAGGGTGCATGATGGTGGGTGATCTTCCACACTTCATAGCTAGGCCTCTGAGTCTGCACAAGCCTGCTGATCGTGTTCTGTTGTCTTCAGTCTCAGAAAAATTAGCAGGGTTCTTAGCATCTGTCCAACTTTTTTTTGTTTTTGTTTTTTTTGTGTTTTGAGACAGCCTCACTCTGTTGCCCAGGCTGGAGTGCAGTGGCGCGATCTTGGCTCACTGCAACCTTCGCCTCTCAGGTTCAAGCAATTTTCCTGCCTCAGCCTTTCAAGTAGCTGGGATTACAGACGTGTACCACCATGCCTAGCTAATTTTTGTATTTTTAGTAGAGATGGATGGGGTTTCACCCTCTTGGCCAGGTTAGTCTCAAACTCCTGTTCTTAAGTGATCCACCTGCCTTGACCCCCCCAAAGTGCTGGGATTGCAGGTATGAGTTACTTGGCCTACAGGTTCCCACTTTAAACATATTTTTCATGACAGACTAGCTATGCAAGCTGAAGAATCTATTCTGTTAAAAGCAAATTTTCATCAATGAAATCTATACCAATAGCCATATGACCCCTGCACCCCCAATCAACAACATGATTCCTTTCCAAATCTTCAATCATCGGCTTAGAACTCCAAGTTAGCCCTTAAATGTTTACTTCCACACTACTCAGTCACATTTTCAGGGATTTCTTCAGCTGTTGAAGGTAACTCCCAGAGCCCTGCCCCTCTGCAAACAGAGGTTGTCTGCAGATTCCTCCACCACAGAATACTCTGTTGAACCTAACACTGTGAATTTGGCCTTGCTCTTTTACTCAATAAGATGAAAATAGCTCCTCATCCCCCACTCACCTCTGTCTTATTCATGGCTACATCCCAGTCTCTAGAATAAGCAACGTAAGAGTCATACTCCTGCATAAATCCAAACTGCCAAAGGATATATCCTTCCGGAAGATTTTTTTTTTTTTTTTTTTTTTTTTTT
>NW_016807278.1:3588044-3591592 GCF_001698545.2 Rhinopithecus bieti
TTTTTTTTTTTTTTTTTTTTTTGAGACAGAGTCTTGACCTGTTGCCCAAGCTAAAGTGCAATGGCACGATCTGGGCTCACTGCAACCTCAATCTCCCAGGTTCAAGTGATTCTCCTGCCTCAGCCTCCCGAGTAGCTGGGACTACAGGCGCCTGCCACCATGCCTGGCTAATTTTTTGTATCTTAATAGAGACGGGGTTTCACCATGTTGGCCAGGCTGGTCTCAAACTCTTGACCTTGTGATCCGCCTGCCTCAGCCTCCAAAGTGCTGGGATTACAGACGTGAGCCACCTCGGCCAGCCTACAATTTTTTGAAGTTGCCTTCTAATATCTAAGATATTTCTCCCAGCAAAGGACTGGATTGGGTTCTCAATAAAAACTCCCATTACTTTTGTTTGCTTGTTTGTTTTCTTTTCTTTTTTTTACTGCATATGTGTAGGTCTAACCATTATTTTTTATTTTGGTATATAATAGTACAATATTTTAAAGAGGACAAGATTCTAGGAAATAATTTCATTTCTAAGAATTAGGACTTTTTCCTTACAGTTCTATGTAGAAAATGAGGCAAAGATGGATTGACCATTTTAATCTCAATGTCACTAAACTTCCAGATTCTTTTTTTTTTCCAACTGATTCTTGTTTATTATTGTAACTTAAAATAAGATAATCGAGGCGTGCTGCTAGTTTTTAATTTACAACTTCAGATATTATCCAGTGATTTTTTTTTATTTTTCTTCCTATAAAATTTAACTCTTTTTTTTTTTTTTTAATACTTTAAGTTCTAGGGTACATGTGCATAACGTGCAGGTTTGTTACATATGTACACTTGTGCCATGTTGGTGTGCTGCACCCATCAACTCGTCATTTACATCAGGTATAACTCCCAGTGCCATTCCTTCCCCCACCCCGCTCCCCATAATAGGCCCCGGTGTGTGATGTTCCCCTTCCCGAGTCCAAGTGATCTCATTGTTCAATTCCCACCTATAAGTGAGAACATGCGGTGTTTGGTTTTCTGTTCTTGTGATAGTTTGCTGAGAATGATGGTTTCCAGCCGCATCCATGTCCCTACAAAGGACACAAACTCATCCTTTTTTATGGCTGCATAGTATTCCATGGTGTATATGTGCCACATTTTCTTAATCCAGTCTGTCAACTTCCAGATTCTTAAAATTGTAGTCAGCCCATAAAGATATCTGTGGTACTAAATCTCCAGGATGGCCCCAGTGATCCCCTCTTGGTGTTCATGTCCTTACTCTTAAGTAATCCCTTTCCATTGAGTGTGGGCTGGACTTTGTGACTCACTTTTTTTTTTTTTTTTTTGAGATGGAGTCTTGCTTTGTTGCCCAAGCTAGAGTGCAATGGCACGATCTCGGCTCACTGCAACCTCCGCCTCCCAGGTTCAAGCAGTTCTCCTGCCTCAGCCTCCTGATTAGCTGGGATTAAGGTGCCCGCCACCACACCCATCTAATTTTTGTATTTTTAGTACAGACGGGGTTTCACCATGTTGGTCAGGCTGGTCTCGAACTCCTGATCTCAAGTGATCCACCCGCCTCGGCCTCCCAAAGTGCTGGGATTACAGGAGTGAGCCACTGTGCCCAGCTGTGACTCACTTCTAATGAATAGAATAAGGCAGAAGTTACAATGTGGGATGAACCAGGTCATAAAATGCAAAGTGGCATTTCAATCATTTGCTGTGGGGTAAGCCGCTCACCGTATCAAGCAGCTCTGTAGAAAGGCCCACATGGCAAGGAACTGAGGCCTCCTGCCCACAGCCAGGTGAGTGAGTTTGGAATAAGATCCTCTAGGCCCAGACAAGTCTTCAGAGACTGCAACCCCAGCCAATAGATTCATGAAAAATCTCATGAAAGACCCTGAACCAGAATCATTCAGCTAAGCCACTCCCGAATTCCTGACCCACAGAAACTGTGTAACATGAAAAATAGTTATGAAGTCACTAAGTTTTGGGGTAACTTGTTATGCAGCAATAGACAAGGAGATAACAGAAAAGGATGTCAGTATCGATAAGATAACTCTACAGCTTCTTTTTTGTTTGTTTGTTTGTTTGTTTGAGACGGAGTCTTGCTCTGTCGCCCAGGCTGGAGTGCAGTGGTGCAATCTAGGGTCACTGCAACCTCTGCCTCTGGGTTCAAGTGATTCTCCTGCCTCCGCCTCCCCAAGTAGCTGGGACTACGGGTGCACACTACCACGCCCGGCTAATTTTTGTGTTTTTGGTAGAGACGGGGTTTCGCCATGTTGGCCAGGCTGGTCTTGAACTCCTGACCTCAGGTGATCCACCCACCTCAGCCTCCCAAAATGCTGGGATTACAAGCATGAGCCACCTCTCCTGGCCGATAACTCTACAGCTTCTAAATATATTTACCATCTACGGATGAGATCAGCCACTTGCAAAACAGAAAATCAATAAATGGGAATTTGAGAGAATATTCTCTGGAAAGCATGATTGAATCATCTGCATAATCTGTGTTTTCCCAATCCTCATAGACACTGAATTAGCTCATTGATTAATTGGTGGCTGCTTGAGACTTGCATTGCTTTCCACTGGCCTTATTTAGACAAATTTTTAGTAGATTCACAAAGCTCTTTCTGGAGTGAAAAAGTTATTTGCCTGGTGGACCTATTTTAAATGTCTTCTTTGAAGTCTTCCCTGAGCATCCCCTGCCCCCGTCCTCATCTTCACATCATCCATCAGAGTTTGAATCACTTTCTCGGTGCTTTCATGGCACTCTGAGACTACCTCTGCTATGGCACTTGTCACTGCATTGACTGAGAACTTGCTACTTCCCTCATTAGGTTGGAAGATTTTTGAAAGCAAAGGCTGCAATTTATTCGTCTTTGGTCTTAGAACAGCCTCTGGTCCGTAGTATAAGCTCAACAAATATATCTAACATGAATGCATAAGAACATATTAATGAAGAAAGGAATGAATACATGAATAAATGAATTCATCATAGACGAAAGCTAAGTGGCCGGAGGAAAACCACTTCTGCCTCTGAATTTCTGTTCACCTATGAAATGAAAGGGGTGGACAAGATTGTGTCTAAGATCCCTTTTAACTCAGACCTTCTGTGATTTATGATTGGAGATGGGAGTAGAAGCCTATGCCCTTCTATGGCCTTCAAAAAGCAATACTAGGAAGAAAACAATAAAGATAAGAGTGGAAATCAGTGAAATAATAAACAGACCAACAATAAAGAAAATCAATGAAAGCAAAGGCTGTTTCCCTGAGAAGATCAATAAAATTGATAAACCTCTAGCTAGATTGATCAACAACAAAAGAGGAAAGACAAAAATACCAATATCAGGAATGAAGGGTTGGGGGCATATCACTTCAGATTCTACAGACATAAAAGGATTAAAAGGATTAAAAGGAGTATTATTAACAACTTTATAGAATAAATTTGGCAACTTAGATAAAATGGACAAATTACTTGAAACACACATATTACCAGAACTGGCCCAAGAAGAAATAAAAAATCTGAATAGCCTTCTATATATTAAAGACTTGAAGCAGTAATTTTTTTTTTTTTT
>NW_016807278.1:3593930-3597877 GCF_001698545.2 Rhinopithecus bieti
TTTTTTTTTTTTTTTTTTGAGATGGAGTCTCACTCTGTCACCTAGGCTGGAGAGAAATGGCATGGTCTCGGTTCACTGCAATCTCTGCCTCCCAGGTTCAAGTGATTCTCCCACCTCAGCCTCCCAAGTAGGTGGAACTACAGGCACATGCCACCACACCTGGCTAATTTTTGTATTTTTTTTTTTTTTTTTTTTTTTTTTTTTGAGACGGAGTCTCGCTCTGTCGCCGAGGCTGGAGTGCAGTGGCCGGATCTCAGCTCACTACAAGCTCCGCCTCCCGGGTTTACGCTATTCTCCTGCCTCAGCCTCCTGAGTAGCTGGGACTACAGGCGCCCGCCACCTCGCCCGGCTAGTTTTTTGTATTTTTTAGTAGAGACAAGGCTTCACCGTGTTCGCCAGGATGGTCTCGATCTCCTGATCTCGTGATCCACCCGTCTCGGCCTCCCAAAGTGCTGGGATTACAGGCTTGAGCCACCGCGCCCGGCCAATTTTTGTATTTTTAGTAGAGACCGTGTTTCACTATGTCGGCCAGGCTGGTCTCAGACTCCTGACCTTATGATCCGTCCACCTTGGCCTCCCAAAGTGCTGGGATTACAGGTGTGAGCCACTGCTTCCAGCCCTACAAGCATCATTATTATTATTATTAGAGACAGGGTCTCACTCTGTCACCCAGGCTGGAGTGCAGTGCAATGGTGTGATCATAACTCACTGCAGCCTGGAACTCTTGGCCTTAAGCCATCCTGCTGTCTCAGCTTCCTGAATAGTTAGAACTACAGGTGCGCATTACCATATCCAGCTAATTTTTAAGTTTTTTTTTGTAGAGGTGAGTTCTTGCTCAGGCTGGCTTTGAACTTCTGGCCTCAAGTGATCCTCTTTGGCCTCCCAAAGTGCTGGGTTACAGGCAAGAGCTACTAACTACTCCTAGCCCTAATCCTTTTTAAATGTTTGTATAACTTACACTTATTTCAATATTTAATATTAGAAGTGTTGGTCAGGTGCAGTAGCTCACACAGAAACACCCTCACAGACACACGCAAACATGCTTTATCAGGTTTCTAGGTACCCTTAATCTTGTCAGGTTGACACCTAAAATGGCCCATCAAATAGGAAGACTCAATATTGTTCAAATGTTAATTCTCCTAAAACTGATCTATAGATTCAATGCAATCCCAATACTAATTACCCAGTAATTTCTGCAGAAATTGACAAGCTAATTCTAAAATTTATGTGGAAACTCAAAAGGCCTAGGATATGCAAAGCCATCTTGACAAAGAAGAGCAAAGTAGGATTCATATCACCTGACTTCAAGACCTACTATACAGCTACAGTAGTCAAGTCAAGTATGGTATTGGCATAAGGGTGGACACACAGATCAATAAAGCAGAACGGAGCCCAGAAATAGATCCACACATGTCTTGTCAATTGATTTTTTACAAATGTGCCAGGGTAGTTTACAGAGCAAAGGATATCTTTTCAACAAATGATACTAGAACAACTATAATATAGTCTTATGGAAAAAAAATATACCTTGACTCCTACCTCGTAATACACACAAAATAAACTAGAAAAGGATCACAGAACTAAAAGCTAAAATGATAACATTCTAAAAGAAAACATAAAAGAAATTTTTTTCTGACTTTGGGGTAGGTGGTGGTTTCTTAGGACACCAAAAGCATTCACCATAAAAGAAACAATAAGCCTGACTCTGTTGAAATTTGAATCTTCTGTTCTTCACATTTTTAGAAAATGAAAAGAGGCCAGGCATGGGAGCACGCATCTATAGTCCTAGCTACTAGGGAGGTTGAGGTGGGAGGATTGCTTGAGCCCAGGGTTTGGAGGCTGCCATGAGCTATGATTATACCACTGCACTCCAGCCTGGGGGACAGACTGAGACCCTGCCTCTGAAAAAAAACAAAACAAAAAAAAACCCAAAAAAACAGGAAAGTCAGGCCAGGTGCAGTGGCTCATGCCCAGCACTTTGGGAGGTGGAAGCAGGTGGATTACCTGAGGTCAGGAGTTCACGAACAGCCTGGCCAACATGGTGAAACCCCATCTCTACTAAAAATACCAAAATTAGCCAGGTATGGTAGCACATGCCTGTAATCCCAGCTACTTGGGAGGCTGAGGCAGGAGAATCGCCTGAACCCGGGAGGCGGAGGTGGCAATGAGTTGAGATAGCACCATTGCACTCCAGCCTGGGTGACAGAGCGAGATTCTGTCTCAAAAAAAAACAAAAAACAAAAACAAAAAAACAGGGAAGTCACAGGTCACAAGCCTGGGAGAAATATTTACAATGTGGATGTCAGACAAAGAATTCGTATCCAGAATATATAAAGAACACTTATAATTCAATGAAAAGAAGACAAATAATCCAATTGTTTTGTTTTGTTTTATTGAGACAGAATCTCACTCTGTCACCCAGGCTGGAATGCAGTGGCATGATCTCAGCTCATTGCAACCTCTGACTCCCGGGTTCAAGCAATTTTCCTGTCTCAGCCTCCTGAGTAGCTGGGATTACAGGCGTGTGCCATCACACCTGGCTAATTTTTGTATTTTTAGTAGAGACGGGGTTTCACCATATTGGCCAGGCTGGTCGAAAACTCCTGACCTCAAGTGATCTGCCCGTCTCAGCCTCCCAAAGCGTTGGAATTACAGGCATGAGCCACCACACCCTGCCAACCCAACTGTTTTTAATGGACAAAAGATTTGAACAGTCATTTCACCAAAAAAGATATATGAATGACAAATAGGCACATTAAACATCATTAATTATCAAGGAAATGCAAATTAAACCCACAATGAGACTTTACTACCTCCCAGTAGAATGATTAAAGGAAAAAAGATGGAGGCCAGGCACAGTGACTAACGCCTGTAATCCCAGCACTTTGGGAGGCCAAGGCAGGAAGATCGCCTGAGCCCAGGAATTCGAGACCAGCCTGGGCAATGTGGGGAGACCCCATCTCTACAAAAATTTTAAAAATTAGCCAGCCTTGGTGACACTAGCCTGTGGTCTCAGCTATTTGGGAGGCTGAGACAGGAGGATCGCCTGAGCCTGGAAGGTTGAGGTTGCAGTGAGCAGTGATCACACCACTGCACTCAAGCCTGGGTAACAGAGCAAGAGCCTGCCCGAAAATAACACAGGAACACTAAACCAAACACCGCATGTTCTCACTTACAAGTAGGAGCTGAACAATGAGAACACATGGACACAAGGAGAGGAACAACACACACTGAGGCCTGCTGGTGGGCAGGGGAAGGGAGAGCATCAGGATAAATAGCTAATGCAAGCAGGGATTAATACTTAGGCAATGGCCAAGCGCCGTGGCTCATGCCTGTAATCCCAGCACTTTGGAAGGCCCAGGTGGGTGGATCACGAGGTCAGGAGTTTGAGACCAGCCTGGCCAACATGGTGAAACCCTGTCTCTACTAAAAATACAAAAATTAGCTGGGTGTGGTGGCAGGCGCCTGTAAATCCCAGCTACTCAGGAGGCTGAGGTAGGAGAATCACTTGAACCTGGGAGGCGGAGGTTGCAGTGAGCCGAGATCCATGTCACTGCACTCCAGCCTGGGTGACAGCAAGATTCTGTCTCAGAAAAAAAAAAAAACAAAAAAACAAAAAAACCTAGGCGATGGGTTAACAGGTGCAGCAAACCACCATGGCACAGGTTTACCTGTGTAACAAACCTGCACATCCTGCAGCTGTATCTCTCAACTTAAAATTAAATTAAATTAATTTTTTTTTCAAAAAAAGAGCCTGCCTCAAAAAAAGAAAAGAAAAAAGATGGCTAATACCAAGAGTGCACAAAGATGTGGAGCAACTGGAACTCTCATAAGTTTCTGGGGGTGCATGAAATGCTGCAAACACTTTGAAAAATAGTTTGGCAATTTATTTCTTTCTTCTCTTTTTCTTTTCTTTTTCTTTTTTTTTTCTTTTTTTTTTTTTTTTT
>NW_016807278.1:3598348-3606081 GCF_001698545.2 Rhinopithecus bieti
GAGACAGCTTCTCACTCTGTCACCCAGGCTAGAGTGCAGTGGCACGATCTCAGATCAGTGTGGCCTCGACCTCCTGGGCTCAAGCGATCCTCCCACCTCAGCCTCCCAAGTAGCTGGGACCACAGGTGCACACCCCCTTACCTGGCTAATGATTTTTTAATTTTAAAAAACTTTAGTAGAGACCAGGTCTCACTATGTTGCCCAGGCTGGTCTCTAACTCCTGAGATCAAGCAATTCTTCCACCTCAGCCTCCCAAAGTGCTGGGATTACAAGTGTGAGCCACTGCACCCAGCCACAATTTCTTATAAAGTTAACATACACTTACCACAAGATCCAACAATTCCACTACTAGATAGGCACCCAAGACAAATGAAAATACGTATCCACAAAGACTTTTTTGTTTTGTTTTGTTTTTTTTTTTGAGACAGAGTCTCGCTCTATCACCTAGGCTGGAGTACAGTGGCGCAATCTCAGCTCACTGCGACCTCTGCCTCCTGGGTTCAAGCAATTCTCCTTGCCTCAGCCTCTTGAGCAGCTGGGATTACAGGAGCCCACCACCACGCCTGGCTGATTTCTGTATTTTTTAGTAGAGACAGGGTTTCGCCATGTTGGCCAGTCTGGTCTTGAACTCGTGACCTCAGGTGATCCACTCACCTTGGCCACCCAAAGTGCTGGGATTACAAGCGTGAGCCACCGTGCCCAGCCGCATCCACAAAGACTTGTACACAAATGTTGAAGGAAGCTTTCTTCATCACAGCCCCAAACTGAAAACAATCAAAACTTCCACCAACAGATGAATGAATAAACAAACTGTGGTATAGCTACACAATGGAATCTACTCGACGATAAAAAGAAACAAACTACTGATACATGCAACAACTGAGGAAAGCCACACACAAAAGAGCCCATATTCTACGCGTTCATTTACATAAAAATCTCAAATTTGCAAAACTATTCAATAGTGACAGAAACCAGATCAGTGGTTGCCTGGGGCCAGTAGCTGTGGAGAGACTGGCTGCAATGATGCAGGAGGGAACTTTTACAGAAATGTTTTATATCTAGATTGTAGTGCTGTTTACATGGATTTATATACATATTTGTCAAAACTCATTGAACTATATACTTGAATCTGGTATATTTTGGCCAGGTGTGGTGGCTTATGTCTATAATCCCAGGGCTTTGGGAGGCCAAGGAGGGAGGATTGCTTGAGGCCAGGAGTTCAAGACTAACCTGGGCAATATAGCAAGACCCCTTCATACAAAAAAAAAAAAAAAGAAAGAAAGAAAATTAGTTGGGTATGGTGGCATATACCTGTAGTCCTAAGTACTCAGGAGGCTGAGGCAGGAGGATGGCTTGCGGCAAGGAAGTGAGGCTGCAGTGAGCTATAGTCATACCACTGCACTCCAGCCTCGCTGACAGAGTGAGATGCTGTCTCCAATGAAATAAAATAAAAATGATGCATTTTTATTTCCTATTTTATTTTATATTTAACTCAATAAAGTTAATCTAAAAAGAAAGGCAGTGCTGCTTTGTCCTACACTGAGGGTTTGTAGTTTGAGGCTGTTTTTTGTGTCTCATCCTTTTATCCCTTCAGTATATTTCTTTTATTTTATTATTTTATTTTATTTTATTTTATTTTGAGAATGAATCTCACTCTGCCTCCCAGACTGGAGAGCAGTGGCGAGATCTTGGCTCACTACAACCTCTGCCTTTAGGGTTCAAGTGATTCTCCTGCCTCAGCCTCCCAAGTAGCTGGAATTACAGGTGTCTACCACCAGACCTGGCTAATTTTTATATTTTTAGTAGAGACAGGAGTTTCACCATGTTGACCAGGCTGCTCTCGAATCCCTGACCTCGGGTGATCCACTCACCTCGGCCTCCCAAAGTGTTGGGATTATAGGCATGAGCCACTGTGCCTGGCCTTTCCACGTATTTCTAACATCTTTTACTCCACAGCCATCTCATAGCAGGGGCTCCTTCCTCTGTGAAAGATCTCTTTTCCAGCATGTCCTCCCCAGTCCCCAGGTCCTCAGCCAGGACCTTTCTCCGTCAGCCTCCACAATCCAGAGCTCCTGTATCCCCTCCCAGCGAGCTCTATGGATAAGCTGTCTGCGCTTCCCTGGGTGAGGGCTCAGGGCCAAAGCTGAGCAGACAGCAAATTGTGTTTAGCTGATGCAGAATTGGCCCTCAACTAAACACATCATCAGCCTCACCAGCTCTTGCTGGGTCTTGGCAAGAGCGAGAGACTACACGCAGAGTCTCTGGCACCCTCGCCTTCCTACCTTAACACTTCTCATCTTGTAGAGCACCAGGGCCAGCTTTTCCCTGGCCTGTGCATGAGGTTCCACAAATCCGGCCTAGGCCTCTTGGTCTCTACCTTACCCTGAATTCCATCCTCTTTTCAGATCCTAGCTCGCTCTGACACAAGTTCTCTCCCTCCCCTAAGACATCATTCCATCTAAGGAATTCCAAGTAGAGACTTTGAAAACAGAGAAATCCAGGGTGGTGGCGATTCTGGCATAGGCCTCCTGATAACCCACTTCGAGGGGGGCCCCAGCTGAATGCCTATTAGAATTCCTTGAGAAAGAAAACCTGGGCTGCCAGAATTTCTCCCCCACCAAGTGGGGTACTCTTGGCGAGGCTCGATGAGCTCATTGCTCACATTACTGATGGGCTTACCCTTGCTGCCACTCAGTGCCTCCCTGGGGATAAAATGCATGAATACTTTGGGGCATAGGGAGCAATCCTAGCCAAATAGAGAGAAAGGGTGCCAGGAAAGCCAGGGAGCTTGGTTAGGACCTCAGGTCCGCATTTGTTTCTAGAGTCTTCTTTACATCCCTGTTCCAGGGAAAGACTGAGGCATGGAATTCAGATGCACAGCAAAGGCCACAGGACTCCTGACCAGGGACTGTGGGGATCTGGACAGTAGCATCCTTAGGGGAGCTATAGCTCTTTGCCCTGGCTTCTTGACCTCCTGCTTTTGGAAGGCAAAGAGGATACAACTACCCTGGTCATGGGAATGGCTGGACCCCTCCGACTTGGAGACAATGGCTTGGCCAGAGCACGTGGGCGAGCCTAGGAGGCTGGCTCGGGTCTGTGGCTTCCTGGGAGGAAGTGAGGCATTGTTTTTTGGGCTGTGTGGGCCTGCTGGAATTCCAGCACAATACAGGGAGCGGTGGGTGCCAGGTCTAGCCCACCGACAATCGGGAACTTGTTTATTGCTTTAATGACCCCATGTTGGATCCACCTGGAAATAGACCTGCTAATGAGCAGAGACAGAGCTGGCACAGCCCCAAGGGAAGCCTGTCAGGCCAGCTACCCTGGAGGCGCTATGGGTGTGTGGTCTGAGACTAGGAGAGCTGGGAAGTGGAGACCTGGGTTCTGTCTGGGAAAACCACAGGGAGATCTCATGCTTCTCCACTGCTATCCACCTCTTGTTATGGGTTACAAGAAGGTGAAGTGGGGGAGGGGGTGTGGGGCTGAGAATTCAAGGCATAGTCCATCTGCCCATTCCAGCCTTTGCTCCCAACTGCTGGTGGCCTTGGACAAGCTGTCTACACTTTCTGGGCCTTATGTCCTCATCTTTCAGGAAGGGATACCAACATCATTCCTGCTGTCTCCCCACTTCCCCAGGGTGTTGGAAGGATAAGGTAAGATCAGACACAGTAACTGCTTTGAACTCCTTGGAAGAAAAAAACCCTTTTAGACATCAAGGCTTTACACTGTTTGCTTCTTTCCCCTGTGGCTGGAGCCTGGGAGCTTGGAGAGGGATGGAGTGTCTGGGACTTGGTTTTCCTAGACTGTTCACCAGACACCTGCCAGGGACTGAGACGAAATTAAAACTTTCTCTGCATCAAGGACATCTGAGAGCCAAGAGCGGGCACCTGGGAGGGGGCAATAATGTAATGTGTTGGAGCCAGCCCATGACAGCTCACAGGAGCTCAGGAATGTTAAATCCACTGGTAGCTTGCAATTGGCTATTGTAGGAGTTTTTATTTCATAGATATCAGCAAACTCTACAAATTAAGGCTTGCTTTCTTCATTTGCTTCCTTCCTTCCTTCCTTTCTCCTTCCTTCCTTCTTCCTTCTTTCCTTTCTCCTTCCTTCCTTCTTCCTTTGTTCCTTTCTCCTTCCTTCTCTCTCTCTCTTTCTCTTTCTTTCTTTCTTTCTTTTTCTTTCTTTCTTTCTTCCTTTTTTTCTTTCTTTCTCTCTCTCTTTCTCTCTCTCTCTCTCTTTCTCTCTTTCTCTCTTTCTCTCTTTCTCTCTTTCTCTCTTTCTCTCTTTCTCTCTTTCTCTCTTTCTCTCTTTCTCTCTTTCTCTCTTTCTCTCTTTCTCTCTTTCTCTCTTTCTCTCTTTCTCTCTTTCTCTCTTTCTCTCTTTCTCTCTTTCTCTCTTTCTCTCTTTCTCTCTTTCTCTCTTTCTCTCTTTCTCTCTTTCTCTCTTTCTCTCTTTCTCTCTTTCTCTCTTTCTCTCTTTCTCTCTTTCTCTCTTTCTCTCTTTCTCTCTTTCTCTCTTTCTCTCTTTCTCTCTTTCTCTCTTTCTCTCTTTCTCTCTTTCTCTCTTTCTCTCTTTCTCTCTTTCTCTCTTTCTCTCTTTCTCTCTTTCTCTCTTTCTCTCTTTCTCTCTTTCTCTCTTTCTCTCTTTCTCTCTTTCTCTCTTTCTCTCTTTCTCTCTTTCTCTCTTTCTCTCTTTCTCTCTTTCTCTCTTTCTTTCTTTCTTTCTTTCTTTCTTTCTCCCTCTCTCTCTCTTTCTCTCTCTTTTTCTTGAGAGCTGGGACAGGATGTGTAGAAGACTGTGGCCCCACACTCCCTACCCAGGTCTCACCAAGCAGTCCCAAACAGGTGTGGCTTATTTGCCCTTTGAACACAGACCCCAGGAGATTGGAGGCCTCAGCAGTTGAGAAAATGGCCTCACTCCACGCAATAGTGGGAAAGGAGTGGCCGTGAGATAGATGGAGGGTGCTGGAATCCAGTCCTAGGAAGAATTGGTCTCTGCTGTAACATACTGAGTTCTGAAGGTCAGGAAGCCAAACCGAAGCTCCAGCCAGGTGCTGAGTGTTTCTTTGCCCTGGTTCAAACACAGCAGTGAGTGGAGGGTCTGGGGTTGGAAGATGAAGGGAATGGGGTGAGACCATGAGGTGAACGTATCAGGCATCTATGAGGACACTCTCATAGGAGCAGAACTCAGACATCCTAGGAAGTATTTAAGGAACTGCTTGCTTGCTTGTGTTTGGGAGGTTTGTTTTTAATCCAAGAAGTTTCTTTACAGGCTGAAAAGAGGTGGCCATCATCGATTCTGCTGAAGGCCTCTGGCATGGCAGGCCAGGGAGTGGGGGTGGGGGGCTGACACTGTGAGGCAGAAGGAGGAAGCTGCCAGTGACGTGGGATAGGTCAAGGCGACAGCTCTGGCCCCAGAAGCCAGGATACCCGGGTTCTAGTTCTGGCTGTGCCAGGCGATACAGGGCAAATCACTCCCTCTCTCGCATCTCATCTGTACTCTGCAATCATCCACAGGTGATCTCTAGGCACCCTGGCAGCATTGATGTTCTCTGACAGTTTATCTTTACTGCTCTTTGGTTTCTCTCATCAATGCCCCTACACCTATGGGGCGGCACATAAGGGCTTGAGGTCTTGTTATTGACTGAAAGTTTGTGTCTCCACCCCCTAAATTCATGTGTTGAAACTTCGATCCCCAGTGTGATGGTATTAGGAGATGGGGCCTTTGGGAGGTGATTAGGTTTAGATGAGGTCATGAGGGAGAGCCTCTAGGATTGGATTAGTGTTCTTATAAGAAGAGCCAGAGGCTGAGCGCAGTGGCTCACACCTGTAATCTCAGCACTTTGGGAGGCCGAGGTGGGTAGATCACCTGAGGTCCGGAGTTCGAGACCAGTCTGGCCAACAGGGTGAAACCCCATCTCTACAAAAGTATAAAAATTAGCTGGGGTTGATGGTGGGTGCTTGTAATCCTAGCCATTCAGGAGGCTGAGGCAGAAGAATCACTTGAACTTGGGAGGTGGAAGTTGTAGTGAGCTGGGATTGTGCCATTGCACTCCAGCCTGGGTGAGAGAGTGGGACTCTGTCTCAAAAAAAAAAAAAGAAAGAAAGAAAGAAGAGCCAGAGACCAGAGCCCTTTCTCCCTCTCTCCTTCATGATGTGAGGACACAGCAAGGAGGCACAGTTTCTATCTGCAAGCCAGGAAGTAGGCCCTCACCAGAAACCAAATCTACTGGCTCCTTCATCTTGAACTTCCCAACTCCAGAGCTGCGAGGAATAAATGTCTGCTGTTTAAGCCACCTAGTCTATAGTATTATTTTTGACAGGTGTGCTTCCCTGTTCCTAGGAGATTTCTGCATGCAGCATAGCCCGTCTTTCACAGTTAAAGGCATTTGCT
Organism: Rhinopithecus bieti; assembly: GCF_001698545.2. Lineage (NCBI taxonomy): Eukaryota > Metazoa > Chordata > Mammalia > Primates > Cercopithecidae > Rhinopithecus > Rhinopithecus bieti. The sequence goes on from NW_016807278.1 coordinate 3,604,739, forward strand.
CTGGAGCTCAGGCAGTCCTGGTCTCAAATCTTGACCCTTGCCTCTTGCTAGCTGTGTAACCTAAGGTAATATGGTTTGGCTGTGTCCCCACCCAAATCTCAAATTGTAGTTCCCATAATTCCCACGTGTCATGGGAGGGACCCAATGGGAGGTAATTGAATCATGGGGATGGCTTTTTTCTGTGCTGTTCTCATGATAGTGAATAAATCTCTCACAAGATCTGATGGTTTTCTAAAGGGGAGTTCCCCTGCACATGCTCTCTCTTGTCTGCCACCCTGTAAGATGTGCCTTTCTCCTCTTTCACCTTCCACCTTGATTGTGAAGCTTCCCTAGCCATGTGGAACTGTGAGTCCATTAAACTTTTTTTTTTTTTTTAAATAAATTACCCAGTCTCAGGTATTAGCAGCATGAGAATAGACTAACATGTAGGGCATATTCACTTCTCTGCTTCTCCTGCCTTACCTGAAAAATAAGAGTGGTCAGAGTGCCCACTACCCAGGGTTCCTGGAGGACCAAGTAAGATAATTGGTGTAAATCCTTGGCACAGATTTGGGACACAGCAGGTGTGCAGCCACGTTGGCTGTGGTTATTCCATCATTCTGAGGACGCCACCACTCTGCTTTCTAGGGGAAGGTGGAGTGGCAGTCCCAGGAAGGACCTGCTGCCTAAGAGAGGTGGGGGACCTGGAATCCTGTCACCAGGGGAGGCTGTGTGTCTCCAGGCAGTCCTACCAGGGGATTTAAACCCAGCAAGTGAGAGTCACAACCCCCCAGAGGAGCCCCATTTTGTCACAGTGAAGCTGCATAACTGATCTGAAGGGGAGAGCCAGGGAACCCAGGTTCTGACTCGGACTTGGCAAGTCCCTTAGCTGTGCTCGTTCTTACTTCTCTTGTTTATGAAGTCGGGCTCATCTCTGTCCTGCCTCATAGCCCAGGACAAATGAGGTCATGCTGACAAGCAAAATGAAATCAGTAAAAATTTTTTAAAGGACTCTACAAAAATAAAACGAATTGGCCGGGCGCCGTGGCTCAAGCCTGTAATCCCAGCACTTTGGGAGGCCGAGACGGGCGGATCACGAGGTCAGGAGATCGAGACCATCCTGGCTAACACGGTGAAACCCCGTCTCTACTAAAAAATACAAAAATCTAGCTGGGCGAGGTGGCGGGCGCCTGTAGTCCCAGCTACTCGGGAGGCTGAGGCAGGAGAATGGCGTGAACCCGGGAGGTGGAGCTTGCAGTGAGCTAAGATCCGGCCACTGCACTCCAGCCTGGGGGACAGAGCGAGACTCCGTCTCAAAAAAAAATAAATAAATAAATAAATAAATAAATAAATAAATAAAATAA
>NW_016807278.1:3608898-3613003 GCF_001698545.2 Rhinopithecus bieti
TTTTTTTTTTTTTTTTTTGAGATGGTGTTTCACTCTTGTTGCCCAGGCTGGCGTGCAATGGCGTGATCTCAACTCACTGCAACCTCTGTCTCCCGGGTTGAAGAGATTCTCCTGCCTCAGCCTCCCAAGTAGCTGGAATTACAGGCTTCCACCACCATGCCCAGCTAATTGTTTTTATTTTTAGTAGAAACGGAATTTCACCATGTTGGCCAAGCTGGTCTCGAACTCCTGACCTCAGGTGATCCACCTGCCTCAGCCTCTCAAAGTGCTGGAATTACAGGCATGAGCCACCGTGCCCAGCCCATTTGCTTTCTAAATTATTTCTACCATTGTTTTTTGCTAGTTAGGTATATCTTTATTAGTGATAGTTTTACATTTCCCCCCGTATCACATGGGTTTTTAAGACAATGATGGAGGCTTACCCTGGATTAAACTATCCCCAGGCAGCCCACAGGGAAGACAGAACACAGGTTGCCTGTGAGCCTGAGGCCCATCCCCCACCCTAGCGTTGAGGCTGCACTATGTTTTAAAATTACCTGAGTATATTTATATATTAGTGTTCTTTTCTATTTTAAAAATGCTTTCCCATTGTGCTTGGCTCACTGGGGCAGTGCTGTTCTCCTGGTTGTGCCGATAGGCTTTTCAATCAAAAACAAGAAAAAAAAAACAACAAAAAACCCACATTTCTATTTCTTTATATATCTCTGCTTTTCTGGAAAATAAATATTTGTTGAATTGAATTGGGAAAATTTTGAGAAAATGTTTTGTACCTTGTGTGTTCTGCTGTTATTGTTGTTAAATAAGTGCTTTCAGTGACAGGCCTTTCGTTCTGGAAAGGGGGTTTTTGTGTTTGGGAGGGGAGATATTCTACATCCAGGGGGCTATGTTAGGTGTTTTGGAGTGGGAGTCAATGCCTGCAAGCCAGCGATGGCCACTGCTTTCTCATCTTTCCCTCTTCTCTCTTTCTTCTCTCCCACCAGGTTTCTGCCCCAAATTCACACACTCCCTCCTATCACCAAAGCCACCTGCCACCGCTGGCCTCCTGCATGCTGTGGGAAGAGAGCAGGGCAGACGACATTGCCTCCCTTGACTCCAGTGGCACGGGTTTGTGAGTCCATGGGGCGCAGATGTCCAGGGAACCATCTGACGCAATGTGAGGGCAAGGTGATGCAGTGGCATCCCCCCTTGAGATGAGAGAAAGCTGTTCTGGGCTTCCAGTGATTGGCAGCTGAGGTCATTCCTTTGCCCACACCCCTGCCCCAAGGCTGTTCCAGTGCCCCAAGTTCACCTCAAGGGTCACTGCATAGCAGAAGTGAGTTTTACTTAGGTTGAGACACTCACATATAGGGAATGCAGAATAAATCCCATCCCTTCCTCAGCCAGCAGGGGCAAGACCCCGAGAAGGAAGACATCACGTGGGGACAGACCAACCTCAGGGGCCTCTCACAGGGCCCTCCCCATCATCACTCACCTCTCTATTCAGCAAACACTCAATGAGACAACCATGGACCCTAGGGATGCAACGGTGAAGGAGACGCAGCCCTTCAACACCTGGCAGGGCAGAGACACTTCAACAGCCCCAGTGGACAGTGTGATGGTAGGGAAGCCCAGCATGCGACACCTGCACTCAGGAGGGACAGCTGACAGGTGGCTGACCTTTTTTTCTTTCTTTCTTTTCTTTCTTTTTTTTTTTTTTAGACGGAGTCTCGCTCGGTCACCTCTGTCACCCAGGCTGGAGTACAAGGGCACGATCTCAGCTCACTGCAATCTCCGCCTCCCGGATTCAAGTGATTTTCCTGCCTCAACCTCCCGAGTAGCTGGGATTACAGGCATGCACCACCACGCCTGGCTAATTTCTGTATTTTTAGTAGAGATGGGGTTTCACTGTGTTGGTCAGGCTGGTCTCAAACTCTTGATCTCGTGATCCGCTGGCCTCAGCCTCCCAAAGTGTGGGATTACAGGCATGAGCCACCATTCCCGGCCAGCTGACCTTTCTTAACAGATATGTAGGTCTTGTTGGGTGCAGTGGCTCACACCTATAATCCCAACATTTTTTGGTAGGCTGAGGTGGGCAGATCGCTTGAGCCCAGGAGTTTGAGACCAGCCTTGGCAACATGATGAAACCCTGTACCTACAAAAAATACAAAAATTAGCCAGGCATGGTGGTGCAAACATGTGGTCCCAGCTACTAGGGAGGCTGATGTGGGAGGATTGCTTGAGACTGGCAGGTCAAGGCTGTAGTGAACTGTCGTCGCACCACTGCACTCCAGCCTGGGCAACAGAGCAAGACCCTGTCTCAAAAAAAAAAAAAGAAAAAAAAAAGGGTGTGTAGGTCTCAATCATCTCAACAACTGAAGAAGAGAAGCAGAAAAGGCATTCTAGGAGAAGGAACAATGTGTGAGACAGAATGACCGAAAAGCAACTTCAAGCTTCAAGTCCTGCAGAGTATGACAGGAAGCATGGGTGGCTGGGAAGCAAAGGCAGAAAATGAGAGCCACTGGGCTCATCTATTTATGCCAAGTACTGCTCTGTGTGCTGAGGGCACCATGCTGAGCAAGAGGGTGCTCCCTGCTCTCATAGAGCGTCCGTTCCAGTGGGGAAGACGGTAAAAACCAACCTAACAGAGTCATAAATGCTGTGCAGAAGATGACTGCGGAGGTGGGGGCATGGCAGCTGGAAGAATCTTTCCTCCTTCCTTCCTTCCTTCCTTCCTTCCTTCCTTCCTTCTTTTTCTTTCCTTTCCTTTCCCTTTCTTTCTTTCTTCTTTTCTTTTCTCCTCTCCTCTCTTCTCCTCTCCTCTCCTCTCCTCTCCTTTCCTTTCTTTCTTCTTTCCTTTCTTTCTTTTTTGACATGGAGTCTCACTCTGTTGCCTAGGCTGGAGTGCAGTGGTGTGATCTCAGCTCACTGCAAGCTCTGCCTCCCTGGTTCACGCCATTCTCCTGCCTCAGCCTCCTGCTCAGTCCCTGTAGCTGGGACTACAGGCACCTGTCACCACACCCAGCTAATTTTTTGTATTTTTTAGTAGAGATGGGGTTTTACTGTGTTAGCCAGGATTGTCTCGATCTCCTGACCATGTGATTCACCCTCCTAGACCTACCAAAATGCTGGCATTACAGGCATGAGCCACCGCGCCCGGCCTGCAGCTGGAAGAATCTTTCTAGGGAGAGTTGAGTGACAAGAAAGAGTTGGCCATGTGAAAATCAGGCATCCCAGGCAGAGGACACAGCTATCAAAAAGGTGCCAAGTGACACATGTTTAAGAATTTTTTTTTTTTTAATTGAGACCGGGTCTCACTCTGTCACCCAGGCTTGAGTACAGTGGTGCTATCTCAGCTTACTGCAACCTCCACCTCCTGGGTTCAAGCAATTCTCCAGCCTCAGCCTCCCAAGTAGCTGGAATTACAGGTGCACACCATCATGCAGCTAATTTTTGTATTTTTAGTAGAGACGGGGTTTCACCATGCTGGCCAGGCTGGTCTTGAACTCTTGACCTCAAGTGATCCACCTACCTCGGCCTCCCAAAGTGCTGGGATTACAGGTGTGAGCCATCATGCCTGTCCTGTTTAAGGACATTTTTATAGGGGAACTGCTTCAAAAGACCACCCCTCTGCCAAACTCCCACCTCTCTAGTCCCTTGAAAGAGTTACTGCTGCATAACAAATTACCCCAAAACTTAGTAGCATACACATGGTGGCAACATGGTGAGACCCTATCTCAACTAAAAGTGCAAAAATTAGCTGGGCATGGTGGCGCACACCTGTAGTCCTAGCTACTCAAGATGTTGAGGCACAAGAATCGCTTGAACCTGGAAGGTTGAGGTTGTGGTGAGCTGAGATTGTGCCACTGCACTGCAGCCTGGGCGACAAAGCAAGACCCTGTCTCAAAAAAAAAAAGAAAGAGAGAGAGAGAGAAGAAAGAAAGAAAGAAAGAGAGGGAGGGAGGGAGGAAGGAAGGAAGGAAGGAAGGAAGGAAGGAAGGAAGGAAGGAAGGAGGAAAGAAAGAAAGAAAACCAAAAAGGAAAAGGGCATTGCAGATGTGACTAAATTAAAAAATCTTGCATTAGCAGGTATGTGCAATGTCATTACAAGACTTTTTTTTTTTTTTTT
>NW_016807278.1:3613329-3629139 GCF_001698545.2 Rhinopithecus bieti
GGAAGGAAGGAAGGAGGAAAGAAAGAAAGAAAACCAAAAAGGAAAAGGGCATTGCAGATGTGACTAAATTAAAAAATCTTGCATTAGCAGGTATGTGCAATGTCATTACAAGACTTTTTTTTTTTTTTTTAGACAGAGGCTGGCTCTGTCACCCAGGCCAGAGTGCAGTGGCGCAATCTCAGCTCACTGCAACCTCCACCTCTCAGGTTCAAGCAATTCTCCTGCCTCAGCCTCCCAAGTAGCTGGGATTACAGGAGCCCGCCACCACATCCAGCTAATTTTTGTATTTTTAGTAGAAACGGGGTTTTGTTATTTTGGTCAGGTTGGTCTTGAACTCCTGACCTCAGGTGATCCACCTGCCTGAGCCTCCCAAAGTGCCGGGATTACAGACATGAGCCACTGTGCCCAGCCCAGCTTCTTGTGGAAGGCTAAGAGCATCAGAGAAAGAGATGTGTTGATGGGTGCAGAGGCTGGAGTGATGCGATTGCTGTCTTTGCAGATGGAAGGAGGCCACCAGCCAAGAAATGCTGGCAGTGCCTGGAAGCTGAAAAGGCAAGGAAATGGATTTTCCCCTGGAGCCTCCAGGGGAATATAGCACAGCCTCTACCTTGATTTTCACCCAGTCAGACACATTTTAGATTTCTGACCTACAGAATTGTAAGATAAATCTATGATCTTATAAATCACTAGGTTTGTAGTAATTTGTTATAGCAGCAACAGGAAATTATTATGGGGATATTGGTGCCATTAAGGTATGCAGGGGTAGAAGCAGATTTGGGTACAGAAAACACTTATGTTTTAGACATGATAAGTTTATGGAGCCCAGGTGCAGTTGTGCAATAGCTGAGTATCCGAGGCTGGAACTCAGGAGGAAAGTCTGGCTGGCAGAGGATACTCGGGGACCATCAGGGTTTTAGCAGAAATGGAAACCATAAAAATGAATGAAGGATGAGATTGAGCAGAGATGGAGGATGGCAGAGGAGCCCTTGAAGGAGAGAGAGAACAATTATCCCAGATTAACTACTTCATCTCCTAACAAAGGCAGTAAAGTGATAGCATAGTGAAGACTTTAGTTTCATTCTGCTGATTCTCTGGGGTCTGTTTTTTATTTTCTAGGCTGCCTGGATCCCCAGAGTTTGTCTGGGAAGCCTCTTGAGATGGGATTATGTGCTCCTAGGATCCCAGGAGGAAGAATGGGGCAACAGCAGACAAACCTATGCCTCTGCAGCAGCCGTACCGTCGTCCTGGGAGTGAGCCCCAGCCGTGGCTCAAGGCACATGTGCCTCCAGAGCACAGTCTGGGATGCTTAGGGGACAGAGAGGCAGAGGGACTATCAGGGTGAAGCTGTCTTTTTCACTTCTTTGGCGCTCAGCCCAGGGCCTGGATTTATCCGGCACAAAATGAACAATGCAGGGCCCTTCATCTGGGGAAAGATTAACAGGGGCACCCAAGCAGAGCTAGGAGGTCCAGGTCCTCCAGTGGCAGGGAGGGAGGGAGCTCCTTTCCAGTTATTTTCTTTCCTAGATAGAGGATCTTGGTGACTCATCTCCCAGTTCAACTGTAAAGGCTAAGGGGCTCCTTGAAGTTTCCTTCCCTATGAAAATGTCCATAGCAAGTTTGTCACTTAGGAATGTTGTTCAATGATGGGAAGCAGAAAAGCCAACGAGCAGGAGACGAAATCAGTTGAGTTTTTTTTTTTTTTTTTTTTAATAGCAAGAAGTCTGGATATTGTCAGTAGCCGGCATTGGTTTAGGACACAATAATATTGGGAATGATGTCCTGTATTTTCTTGGCCTTTTCTTAGAGTCACAATGTGGATGCCATGGCTCAAGGTATCACACCCCTATTCAAGGCAGGATATAGGAGGAAAGGATGGTGCCAGATACATCTGTCCCATTTATTAAAAAGCAAGCTTCTCCAAAACCCAAGCAGGTTTCTGCCTATTTCTTACTGCCAGGACACTGTCAAATGTTCCCTACAACCACAGAAAATGAAAAAAGAAGATATTCATTTCTCCAGCCTCTGGAGTGGAGACTGGTAAGGGAAAGGAGGATCAGAATGGGTGTGGGGTAAGCCAGTCTATAGTTAGATAAATGCTTGTTGACCCAAATTGCTTCCCCTTAAAAGAGACAGGTTATGCCATGTGAAGGCATCCGGGGTATAAAGGATCTCTCACCCATGTCAGTGACCACTCACCCACCACACCCGGGCAGCCCCTGATAATCTATCCAGGCACCTGCTGCCATGGACTATGGATCACTAACATCTCTCTCTCTCTCTCTCTCTCTCTCTCTCTCTCTCTGTCTGTCTGTCTGTCTCTCTCTCTCTCTTTTTCTTTCTTTCTGGGAAGTTTGTCTCACAGAGAGCCACATCACTGAAGAAGCAGAAGGAAAAGAGAAAGTCTGTCTTAACTTCCAAGTAATAAAATTCAGGGCTGTTTTCTGTGGCCAAAGTGAACTGTTCAATTAACTCAGAGAGGAAACGTCAAATCAGTTATGTGGGATAGTGACTAGCTCTCACCTTTCAACCAGCTGCCTGGACTTGAAGAGCCAGCTGGCACCCAGGTCCCGGGTATGTGGGGGCCTCTTTCCAGCCACCTTTCCTCCTCTCCCTCTCCCCTCATTTCTGCTGCTTCTTCCACCTGGTTCCACCTGATCTCCACATCTGTTTACCCTTAGCTTGGGCTGCCTCCCATCCGTCCTCTCTCACCTGCAGATGGAGTATCTCTGAAGCTGACTATGCATCCGACACCTCCCTCCCTCCCTGCCCCTCCCTGGACTCTCTACCCCGTGGGAGTGGGCTGGCAGGAAGACCCACCTTCCTAACCACAGGCCCCTGCTGGGCACACATACAGTACTGGGATTCCCTGGAGCAATGCGTTGCTGTTAGAGTTGATGGGAGGGTCAGGATCCGGGAGAAATCCCAAGGGACTTGCAGGCATGACTTACACTTGGAGTTTGGTGGGTATCTGCCCACATGAACATGAAGACAGGCACCTGCCCACCTTCAAGCATGCCTGGGGTCTCCTGCCAGAGTGGGCAAGTTTTTGCTTCTGCAAGACTGCAGGGAGCTCATTGGCATGTCCTTCGTAGGGGCAGCAGCCTGCCTATGGGGGTTCCACAGCAGGAGTCCACAGCAGGAGCCTCGCCCAGCAAGGATGTTGCATCTCCTGGTGATTAACAGACAAGAGTCATTCCCATCGACCCTGAATCCCAATAGCCCAGGAATGGGGTGGGGTGCTAAACAAGGGTAGGCACAGATACAGGAACAATTTCCAAAAATCTAGGTTAGCCCCACTGCTGTGTTGGTGAAGGCTGGTGAGGGTGCAGGCAAAGGGAAAAGGGACCCTTTCCTAAACTCTTGGTAGAAATATAAATTGCGGCTTAGGCATTTTTGAAGGACAATTTGGCCTTACCTATCAATTTTTATTTATTTATTTATTTTGAGAAAAGATCTCACTCTGTGGTCCAGGCTGGAGTGCAATATTGCAATTGTGCAGTAGCACAATCATGACTCACTGCAACCTCCACCTCCTGGGCTCAAGTGATCTTCCCACCTCAGCCTCCCAAGTAGCTGGGACTACAGGTGCGCATCGCCATGCCTGGCTAACTTTTTGTACTTGTGTGTGTGTGTGTGAAGACAGGGTCTTACCATGTTGCCCAGGCTGGTCTTGAACTCCTGAGCTCAAGCAATCCACCTGCCTCAGCCTCCCAAAGTGCTGAGATTACAGGTGTGAGCTACCGTGCCCAGACACCTATCAAATTTTATTTTATTTTATTTTTTGAGTCCATGTCTCACTCTGTTGCCCAGGCTGGAGTGCAGTGGTGTGATTTCGGCTTACTATAACCTCCACCTCCCAGGTTCAAGTGATTCTCTTGCTTCAGCCTCCCAAGTAGCTGGGACTACAGGCATGCAACATCACGCTTGGCTAATTTTTGTATTTTTAGTAGAGATGGGGTTTCACCATGTTGGTGAGGCTGGTCTCAAACTCCTGACCTCAGGTGATCCGCCTGCCTCAGCCTCCCAAAGTGCTGGGATTAAAGGCATGAAGCACTGTGCCCGGCCACCTATCAAATTTTAAATGGGCAAGTGTATATCTAGGCTGCAGATTTAGTTTCACACATGTATTATCTTAGCAAGGTTTCTCCCAAGGATTTTAACTTTCTAATTATAAAAATAGCAAAAGGGTGGCCAGGCGCAGTGGCTCACACCTGTAATCCCAGCACTTTGGGAGACCGAGGCCAGTGGATCACGAGGTCAGGAAATCGAGACCATCCTGGCTAACACGGTGAAACCCCGTCTTTACTACAAATACAAAATAATTAGCCGGGCGTGACGCCGTGTGCCTGTAGTCCCAGTTGCTGGGGAGACTGAGGCAGGAGAATGGCATGAACCTGGGAGGTGGAGCTTACAGTGAGCCGAGATTGCACCATTGTACTCCAGCCTGGGTGACAGATCAGGACTCCGTCTCAAAAAAAAAAAAAAAAAAGGGGGGGGTTACCAACACTTTCCTGTACTTCAAATGTGTGTAGGTAAATATGTTATCATCACCCTGGGGACAACTCTGGCCTCGGGGCTCCTGAATTCCACTGGTAGAGGCTTTTACAAGTCAGCAGGATCAATGGGGACATGAGGTGCCTGGTAAGGGAATTTGGGGGCCATCAGAGAAGGCAGAGCATCCTGCTTTATTTGCTTGGGGGCAAGGTCTGCCTCATGGTTCTCCCCAGAGGCCTAGACTCCCAGCATCCAGTTTATTAAGGTGAAAAAATAGAAAACAGGAAGAGAAAAAATAATATAGCAGACAATAAAAGAGACATAGTAAATTAAAAGAAATAAAAAAGATTATTAAAACGATATAAAAGACAGTATGCAACTAAATGATTAAATGAACTAAAAATAGCCCCCGACTCAGCCTGAGGCTCTCCAAGGCTGGTCAACTCTGGAGGTTGCCAGGCACCACCACCGGTTTCCCCCAATCCCACAGTCTGCGCTGCAGCCGCCGGGAGGAGGGCCGCGAAGGCGGGGTTCGCCTAAGTGAGCCAAGTCCTAAGTGAGGACATGGGCTGCTCCTTTGCCCCTCATGGCCGAGGTGGAATCTGGTGGGGCTGTTCAGACAATCTGAGTGAAGACCTGGGCCCCTCAGAGGGGCTTTGGAATCTGGAGATGTGTGTGTTCCTGCCATGACCAGGTAGGCTGGCTCTGAGTCCCCTGCGGCCCCGTTCCCCGTCTGCTACCTTGCCTCTCAGGCCTGCCTTCTCCCTTCGAAAAGAGAGTGGTCTTCAGGCTTTCTTATGGGGGACCTTCTGAGCCCCGAGGCACTCTCAGGCCACTTCTCCCCAGTCTCACATCCTTCTGAGGATCTGCCCACAGCTAGGGTGATTGTCAGATATGCATTCCCTGCAGAACAAAAGCACAGAGCAGGGCTTGCCTTAGCTCTGAGCAGAGGGTTTAACCAGCCTCTCTCCTCACAGCAATATATTTCCCAAGGTCAGGGCTCTTCAACCTGGCATAGCCTCATGAGGAGACTTCAGTATGCCCCTGGTGTGTCTAAGGTCCTCTGAATCTGGCTTTAAAGGGCACCTCTGGCCAGGTGCAGTGGCTCACACCTATAATCCCAGCACTTTGGGAGGCTGAGGTGGGTGGATCACCTGAGGTCGGGAGTTCAAGGCCAGCCTGATCAACATGGAGAACCCTTGTCTCTACTAAAAACACAAAAATTAGCTGGGTGTGGTGGCGCATGCCTGTAATCCCAGCTACTCAGGAGGCTGAGGCAGGAGAACCGCTTGAACCCAGGAGGTGGAGGTTGCGGTGAGCCGAGATCACGCCATCCCACTCTAGCCTGGACAAGAGCGAAACTCTGTCTCTAAATAAATACATAAATAAATAAAATAAAGGACACCTCTGCCAAGCTGGGAAGAATATTATGCCTTGCTATCCTGCTGGCAGCTTCCTCTCTGTGCCCCATCTAGCAATGGCTAGAACAGGACCAAATCCTCGCTCCTGGCTCTGTGATTTACAGGCACAACGTCTCCTACATCCCTATGGAAAAGAAGCTTCTATCGCCAGGGGAAAGATTAAGTGGTACATGTTGTTGCATCCTCATCCTAGAACACTCCTGGGCACTTAAGAGGCTGACATGGGCCTCTTAAGGTCCACCCATATGTGGGCCAGGAAAGGCTATCTATGCCGGATTATTGGGGCCCAGGGCCTGGTCTTCCAGAACAAAGAAATATTTGGCCAGAATTAAATCCCCACCATTTGTAACAGCTTCCTGCTTGAGACCAAGGCTTCAAAAGTCCCAGGAGCAATGATTGGTCAAGGCTTGAGATTAAATGTTGAGGGCTCCCCACCACACAGAAATCTCCCTAGGGAAGGAAACATTCCCAAGTACAGAGCAATCTGGCTCCCAGGGAGGGCAGGGAACAAATTACCGCTGTCTGCTCCTCCAAACCCCAGGAGTCTTTTGCCAGTCACAAAAAACAGCACAATAACAATAAAAGCGAGAAGATAAGATGAGATGAAAGAATGTAATATAAAATCATAAAGAACAAAATAGAGATAAGGAATGATCAAGATAAGTAAAACAGAACTAGAGGACTCAAAGATGAAAAGGAGAAAAGAGATAAATAAGCTTTTAAAATTATTCAAAAAATATAATCAACAGTTTATGAGATTAGAAGCTGAGGTTATAAAAACAAAGGTTTACAATGTTCAAATGGCCCCAGGCAACGGAACCTGAGCAGCAGCCTGCAGGAGTCCTCCTCGTCTCCCACACAAAGGCAGAGTTTGAAACCCCCTTTAACTGACTCCAGATCCCTTCTAGGCAACATCTCACTGCTTAAACACCTTGGGGCCTTTATTTCTGACTTCTGATTTTTGCTGATGTCCCTGAGGTAGTATTCAATTCATCTTCTGCCTGTGTTTCCCAAAGCAAATGTTACTGGGAACTACTAAAATATAGGTCCGCAATTCCTAACTCTCAATTCAGAAACCCAAAAAGCCATGAAAACCAAAACTCTGTCATCTCTTATTTGATGGCACAACCCGATCTAGCCTGAACTTATTTGGCAGCAAAACCTGACCTGAACTGAGATGACGCCATTTATAGGGTGACTCTTCATTCATTTCCTTGCAGAAATATGAATGTGCTTGATTTGAGGGAACTGCCACAGAGCTTGCTCTGAGAGTTATGTAATACAGAGTATGAGCATCTTACCTTACTAAAATTCTGAAACACATCTGGCCCTAAGGTTTCAGATAAGAGATTGTGGGCCTGAGTTAAAATCCTCCACCAGATAGAAGAATAGGAAAATAAACGGTAGCATATTCACACAATGGAATACTATACAGCAATGACAATGACTTAGGTACACTACACTCTACATAATGTTCAGAAAAGAAGCCAAACACAAAAATCACACATGTTGGAAAGCTCAAGACCACCTTGTGTTTTTGTTCATTTCTTAAATTCCATTGCTATAAAGTTCAAAAACAAGAAACCTAATCAGGTAGGATTTTTTTTATTTAATCTTTCAGTAAATATAGGCCAGTACCCCGATTACCTCTTCCCACCAGAGCCTAAGCCGACCCCTTTGGAGAATGTACTGCTAAGCCCCACACTGACAGCCCTGTCGCCAATGCAGGGCCAGTTTGTTCCCTCTCCACCTTCCTCCCTCTGCCTTTGTCTCCAGCTCCTCTTTGTTTTGCCCCGGTGGAGTGGCTCACGGGATGGTGGCAATCTTGTCTTTTCATGCTTTTGTCCCCACTCCATCCGGGGTCCCTGTCCACCCTCTTCCCTGGCCATTCATATAGGCGTTTTATCTTTCTTCATTCCCTCTCCTCCTTGGCTGATGGGCTGCCGGATCCCCACGCGGCCCAGTCTCTTCCTGTCCTTATGTCTCTACCGTCTGATGCTTGGGATCTGCTGGTTTTAGGCTTTTGTTTGGGCCGCAGGGCGTTCTCTCTGCCTCTGCCTCTCACTCCCACCACCCTCCCTTCCTTCCCCCTCATCTCGATGTCCTTTGTGGGACGTTCACTTTTATCTCCCTTTGATTTGCTCTCTCCTCTTTGTAGAGGGAGAATGAAAGGCTCAGCTAATTGTAGCAGTAGGGCAGTGACGCCTGGCTCCCCTTCCCAGCACCTTCCCCACCAGGGCTGAGCAGAAAGGGAAATGAGGGCAATTCAGAATCCCACCGCCCTAAGCCTGCTCCAGATCTCTCTCCCCGTGGGCTTTTCTCCCCTAGTTTTCACAAGGGGAGATTAGATAGTACTGGAGCCCCTCAACCCCACCTCCACTCAGTCTCCCTGGACCCACCCCTTGCTCACTATTGTATTCACTGTGCCCTGGTGTGTGCCAGGCAGCATGCAAGGTGCTGGGTGCAGAGTGGCCAACCAGATGGATGTGCAGTCTCTGACTTCATGTCCTAACATGAAGTGGGTCAGTGCTATGATAGCAGAATTATAGTGTTGTCTTCAACAGAGGGACTGAACTCAGAATGGGGCCAGGGACCAGCTCCCTGAGGAAATGATGTCTAAGTTGAGAACTGAAGGAGACTTAGAGGAGTCTGGACAGAGAGGAGGAAAATGTGTCCTAAACAGAGCATCCAGTTTAACAGGAGAGAGCATGACATAAAAATCCTTATGATCAGAACATGAACTGGTGGGACCTGAGTGATGGAGTCTTGTAAGCAGCTTGCAATTTATCCTAAGGATGCAGGAAGTCATCAAAGTGTTTTCAGTGGGGATGGGACAGATCATATTTGTGTTTCGGGTGATGTGGGGAATAGGCTGAGGGGGAGCAAGACTGGAGGGAGAATTAGGACATGTAGTGCTTTCCTGTGGTTGCTGTAACAAATGACCACAGATTGAATGGCTGCGAATCATAAATGTATTACAAATCACACAGGTCTGGAGGTCAGAAGTCCAAAGTCAGGCTCACTGGGATAAAGTTAAGGTGTTGGCAGGGCTGATTCTTTCTAGAAGTTCAAGTGGAAAATCCATGTCTATGTCTTTTCCAGCTTCTAGGGGCCATCTGCATTCCTGGGGTCATGGCCCCTTCCTCCATCTTCAAAGGGCATGACTACAACCTCTGCTTTTGCGTTCATGTATCTTCTCTATGTCCGACCCTCCAGTCTCTCTCTCTCTCTCTTTTTTTTTTAGATGAAGTTGTTGCCCAGGCTGGAGTGCAATGGCACGATCTTGGGTTCAAGCAATTCTCCTGCCTCAGCCTCCTGAGTAGCCGGGATTACAGGCACCTGCCACCATGCCCGGCTAATTTTTGTATTTTTAGTAGAGATGGGGGTTTCACCATGTTGGCCAGGCTGGTTTCAAACTCCTGACCTTCAGGTGATCCACCCACCTCGGCCTCCCAAAGCGCTGGGATTACAGGTGTGAGCCACTGCGCCCGGCCCAACCTCTCTTTTATAAGGACCTTTGTGATTACATCGGGCCCCTGTGGATAACGCAGGATAACCTCCCTATCTCAAGATCCTTAATTTAGTCACATCTGCAAAGTCCCTTTTCTCATGCAAAGCAAAATATTAATGAGTTCTGGGGATTAGGATGTGGACATCTTTGCCAGGCCATTGTTCTGCCCACTGCAGAGGACTATCATGGTATTTGAGGCAGGAAATAGTGATTGGTAGCGGTACAGATGGAATCAAGGGCATAGATTTGAGATAACTTTATTTATTTATTTATTTATTTTTTGAGACGGAGTCTCACTGTGTCGCCCAGGCTGGAGTGCAGTGGCGCGATCTCGGCTCACTGCAAGCTCCGCCTCCCGGGTTCCCGCCATTCTCCCGCCTCAGCCTCCGAGTAGCTGGGACTACAGGCGCCCGCCACTGCCGCGCCTGGCTGTTTTTTGTATTTTTAGTGAGACGGGGTTCACCGTTGTTAGCGCAGGAGGGTCTCGATCTCCCTGACCGTTGTGATCCGCCTGTCTCGGCCTCCCAAAGTGCTGGGATTACAGGCTTGAGCCACCGCGCCCGGCCTGAGATAACTTTAGAAATTAGACTAATTGGTGACTGATTAGATGTGGGACATTGGGGAGAGAGATGAGGGGAGATCATGTCTGATTTTCTGACTCCCGCACTTGACAGGATGGGATATGGTTTATAAGACAGAGAACACAGGAGAAAAAGTAGGTGTCGAGAGTGACTACAGGAGGAGATGAGTCTGACCTGCCTCTGAGACAGCTAAGATGAGATGCCCAGAGGGCAGGTGGAGGTGCATCTGGAGTCCAGGAGAAGAAGGGTCTGGGGAGGGTGATATGGTTTAGAGTCAGTAAACCATGGCCAGGGGGCTGGCAGCCTGTTTTGCAAGTAAAGCATTATTGAAACACAATCAAGCCCATTCATTCTGTTTGTTTATTTATTTATTTATTTATTTATTTATTTATTTATTTATTTAAGTAAAGCATTATTGAAACACAATCAAGCCCATTCATTCTGTTTTATTTATTTATTTAAGTGATAGGGTCTTGCTCTATCACTTAGGGTGGAGTGCAGTGGTGTGATCATGGCTCACTGTAACCTTGAACTCTTGGGCTCAAAAGATTCTCCTGCCTCAACCTTTCAAGTAGCTAGGACTGCAGATGTGCACCTCTACACCTGGCTAATTTTTTATTTTTAGTTTTTGTAGAGATGGGGTCTCCCTATGTTGTCCAGGCTGGTCCTCAACTCCTAACCTCAAGCAATCCTCCTCCCTCAGCCTCCCAAAGTGCTGGAGTTATAGGCATGAGCTACTGTGCCCAGCTCCATTTCTGTATTCTTTATGGCTGCTTTCATAATACAGCAGCAGAGCTGAGTATTTGCAACAGAGACCGTATGGCCCACAAAGCCATGTGGCCCTTTCAGAAAAAGTCTGCCAACTCCTGGGTTAGACAGTCATCAGCCCAAAGGTGGTACAGAGGAGCGGGGTATTTACATGCCCCACCTACACTCAAGGGGAAGGGATTATTCAGGGTTTGTACACCAGGGAATGGGAATCTTAACCTTAGGGGAACTTCTGGCCAGCAGGTCTCCTATATCAATCAGGTTAAATTTTTTTTTTTTGACTAGGAAGATCATGTGCCCATTAAAGGAAGCCAGCACCATAAAACAGAGGGGAAAACTTCTGGCCCCTTAGCTTAAGCTGTGGGTCATCTGCACAGCACAACCGCACATTAGAACTGTGCTTAAGCCTCCCATTTAATAAATCAAGAGAAAATAAGTTATTTTTTAAAAGCATTTATTTATTTTTATTTTTTTGGATGGAGTCTTGCTCAGCCGTCCAAGCTGGAGTATACTAGCTCAATCTTGGCTCACTGCAACCACTGTCTCCTGGGTTCAAGTGATTCTCCGTCTCAGCCTCCCGAGTAGATGGGATTACAGGCACCTGCCATCATGCCTGGCTAATATTTGTATTTTAGTAGAGATGGGGTTTCACCATGTTGGCCAGGCTGGTCTTGAACTCCTGACCTTAGGTGATCTACCCGCCTCGGCCTCCCAAAGTGCTAGGATTACAGGAGTGAGCCACCGTGCCTGGCCAAAAAAGCATTTAATAAAGAAAAAATATTAAATTAATGGAAAATCAAAACTGTAATAAAAGACAAGATAAAAAGAGGGCAAAAGCGGCTCACGCCTGTCATCACAGCATTTTCGGAGGCTGAGAAAGAGGATGACTTGAGGCCAGGAATTCAAGACCAACCTGGACAACATAGTGAGACCTCATCTTTACCAAAATTTTAAAATTTAAAATTTAAAACTGAGCTGTGGTGATTTGTGCCTGTAGTCCCAGCTGCTTGCGAGGCTGAGGTAGGAAGATCACTTGAGCCCAGGAGTTTGAGGCTACAGTAAGTCATGATTTTGCCACTGCACTCCAGCCTGACTGACAGAGTGAGACCCTGTCTCAAAAAACAAAGCAAAACAAAACAAACAAAAAAACAAAGAAAAGGGAGGCTGAGGCAGGAGAATGGCGGGAACCCAGGAGGCAGAGCTTGAAGTGAGCTGAGATCCGGCCACTGCACTCCAGCCTGGGCGACAGAGTGAGACTCTGTCTCAAAAAAAAAAAAAAAACAAAGAAAAAGAAAAGAAAGCAGCAACTATAAAGTTTAAAGCGATAAGGAGAAACAAAAAATATGATTGAGGGCTGAGCATGGTGGCTCAAGCCTGTAATGCCAGCACTTTCAGAGGCTGTGGAGGGCAGATCACATGAGGTCAGGAGTTCGAGACCAGCCTGGCCAACATGGTGAAATCCCGTCTCTACTAAAATGAAAAATTAGCTGGGTGTGATGGTGTATGCCTATAATCCCAGCTACTCGGAAGGCTGAGGCAAGAGAATGANATATATATGATTGAGGACAAAAAGGTTAAGTGAAATAAAATAAAGAGGTATAAAATAGGAAGAAAAGACAAAGCATGCTAAGAACAATTAAACTGCCAAATCAGTACAAGTTAAAAGACATGAATGATTAAAGGACCAAAGAACTTTCAAAAGCTAAAATAAAACATAAAAAACTAAGAAGTAAAGAACTGTGGTAAATGTGTTTAAATCAGGAGCAAGAACAAATTGAAAAGCTTACCAATGTCATGCTAAGTCAGCCAGTTATTCAAACGGAAGCAACTATAAAATCCAGCACACCTGCCTGAGTATCTTTCTCAACCAGTATTCCCCATCTGAACCACAGAATATAGAATATTATTTGGGTGACTGTGTTCTCAATTCCCCCAAGGTACATAACCAGTTCCATTTAAATGCAAAGGAGAGAAGTTAATCTATTGCACACAGTGCTTTGGATGCTGAGAGCATTAGGGCTTCCTTCTCACCAAACTGGCTGATATATGTCAAAAAGTGTGCAACTAAGAAAGGGTCTGTCTATTTGGCATTGAGTTCTGGGATGCCTTTGAGAGACAAGTTTTGGACAAGAGGTGGAAACCGAAGTACGATTCCTGGGACATTCTCCCCCTTCAAGAGCGGCTCAATCAAGTGATGACTGACTTTTGGATCATTTACTGGAAATAATACAGCTATCAACAGATGTCTTGATTTCACCCAGAAGAATTCAGAGAGGTAGCAGAGAACGTTCAGTTATTTGATTTTACTCCCTATAAGCCTGCTGGCTAAAGGCACAGGAAGGACTTGTAAGTCAGTGCCTTTAAAAAACAAAACAAAAAAAAAATAGGCCGGGTGCGGTGGCTCACGCCTGTAATCCCAGCACTTTGGGAGGCCGAGGCGGGTGGATCATGAGGTCAAGAGATCGAGACCATTCTGGCTAACATGGTGAAACCCTGTCTCTACTAAAAATTACGAAAAAAGTAGCAGGGTGTGGTGGTGTGCACCTGTAGTCCCAGCTACTTAGGAGGCTGAGGCAGGAGAATCACTTGAACCTGGGAGACAGAGCTTGCAGCTAGCCAAGATTGCGCCACTGCACTCCAGCCTGGGCAACAGAGCGAAACTCCATCTAAAAAATAAAAATAAATAAATAAATAAATAAAGCTCTTCCAAATTCACACTGCAATGAGCCAAAACTATCTTGTGAGTGAGGACTGATTGATTGCAGTCTCCAGACGCTCCTTTTTTTTCTTCCCCTCCAGCATTATGTAAGTGAAAAAGCAAATGATTGCTAGTTTCACATAATCGTACTCATCCTAGCCAAGGGACTCCTATAAAAACTGAGTTAAACTTCCTCAACTCTGGAATAATACAACAGGACTCAGTACTCACCAAAAGGTCACTATGTTAAAAAAAAAAATCAAGCTAAATTCTGCATGGATATGGTTGATCACTCTTCCCTTGAAAAACTACCTACTCCCTTATTGTATTCATTATCTATTGCTGTGTAACCAATTACTCCAAAACTTTAGTGGCTTAAAGCAACAAAGAGTTGGCCAGGCAAGGTGGCTCATGCCTGTAATCCTAGCACTTTGGGAGGTTGAGGCAGGTGGATCACCTGAGGCCAGGAGTTCAAGACCAGCCTGACCAACAAGGTGAAACCTCATCTCTACTAAAAATACAAAAATTAGCTGGGCATGGTGGCAGGCACCTGTAGTCCCAGCTACTCGGAAGGCTGAGACAGGACAATTGCTTGAACCTGGGAGGCAGAGGTTGCAGTGAGCTGAGATTGCACCACTGCACTCCAGCCTAGACGATCGAGCAAGACTCCATCTCAAAAAAACCACCACCACCAACAACAAAAAGTTATTATCTCACAGTTTCTGTGGGTCAGGAATTTCAGAACAACTTAGCAGGGTGATTCTGGTTCAAAGTCTGTCATGTAGTTACAGTCACTTGAAGGCTTGACTGGGGCTGGGGTTCTACCAACTTGGTTCATTCACATGGCTTTTGGCTGGAGGCCTCAGTTCCTCATCATGTGAATGTCTCCAAAGGCTATTTGTGCCATGACACTGTAGTAACTTCCCCCAGCAAGAAGGAGACAGGATTTGCAGTGCTTTTAATGACCTAGTCTCCAAATTCATGCATTGTCACTTCTACTTTATACCTTTTTTTTGAGATGGAGTCTTGCTCTGTGGGCCACACTGGAGTGCAGTGGCTCGATGTTGGCGCACTGCAACCTCAGCCTCACAGGTTCAAGCAATGCTCATGCCTCAGCCTCTCAAGCAGCTGGAATTACAGGCATGTGCCACCACACCCACTAACTTTTGTATTTTTGGTAGAGACGGGGTTTCACTATGTTGCCCAGGTTGGTCTCGACTCCTGGCCTCAAGTGATCTACCCGCCTCAGCCTCCCAAAGTGCTGGGATTATAGGCGTGAGCCACCGCACTCAGCCCACTTTATTCTATTCATTAGAAGTGAGTCACTAAGTCTAGCCCACACTTAAGAGGAAGAGATTTAGATACCACCTTTTAAAGGGAGGGATATCAAATAATTTGTGCACATATTTCAAAACTCCCATGCCTGTCTTCTGCAGCAAGACAGCTCCCTTAGTTGTCTTCCTATGTTTCTGGCTACTCCTTCTCAGGGTCCATCAGTGGTTCCTTGTATTCTTTCTGCCTCCTGAATGTTGGTTTTCTGGGGCTTCTCCTGTTCTCACTCCATATGTTTGCTCTGGGCTCCCCTCTACTCCAGTGTACCATCTTTGGGCTGATGATTCTCATGCTTACGTTACGCTACTTGACAAAGGTGAAAGGATTCTGCAGATGTATTGAAGGTCCCAAATCAGTTGACTTTGAGCTAATCAAAAAGGAGATTATCCTGGATGGACCTGACCTAAGTAGGTGAGTCCTTAAAAGAGACAAGGCCTGTATTAGTCCATTTTGCTTTCTTATAAATGTATACCTGAGACTGTGTAATTTATAAAGAAAAGAGGTTTATCTGACTCACATTTCTGCAGGCTGTACAAGAATGGCACCAGCAAATGCTAAACTTCTGGTGAGGCCTCAGGAAGCTTTTACTCATGATAGAAGGCACAGGGGGAGCAGGCTTGTCACATGGTAAGAGAGGGAACAAGAGAGAGATGCGGAAGATTGAAGACACTTTTCTTTTCTTTTTTTTTTTCTGAGACAGGGTCTTGCTCTGTCCACCAGGCTGGAATGCAGCCGCAGAATCACAGCTCACTGCAACCTCCTGGGCTCAAGCAAACCTTCTGGGCTCAAGTGATTCTCCCAACCTCAGTCTCCCAAGTGGGCAGGACTATAGACTTGTGACCCCATGTCGTACTAATTTTTTGAATTTTTAGTAGAGATGAGATTTCACTATGATTCCCAGGCTAGTCTGTAACTCCTGAGTTCAAGCAATCCTCCCACCTTGGCCTCCCAAAGTGTTGGAATTACAGACATGAGTCACTGTGCTGGGCCCCCAGACTCTTTTTA
>NW_016807278.1:3629508-3636894 GCF_001698545.2 Rhinopithecus bieti
CCAGACTCTTTTAACTAGATCTCTTGTGAACTCATTACCAGGGGGCAAGGTGGGTGGGGAAAGGATAACCAATACATTCATGAGGGATCTGCTCCTACGACCCAAACCCCTCCCACCAGGCTCCACTTCCAACACTGGGGATCATATTTCAGCCTGAGATTTGGAGAGGACACACTTTCAAACCCTATCAGGGCCCATCTTTTTTTTTTTTTTTGAGACGGAGTTTCTTTCTTGTTGCCCAGGCTGGCGTGCAATGGCACGATCTCAGCTCACCGCAACCTCCGCCTCCCGGGTTCAAGCGATTCTCCTGCCTCAGCCTCCCGAACAGCTGAGATTACAGGCATGTGCCACCATGCCCAGCTAATTTTGTATTTTTAGTAGAGACAGGGTTTCTCCATGTTGGTCAGGCTGGTCTTGAACTCCCGACCTCAGGTGATCCGCCCACCTCAGCCTCCCCAAGTGCTGCAATTACAGGTGTGAGCCACCGTGCCCGACCTTTTTGTTTTTTGTTTTTATTTTTTTTTTGAGACGGAGTCTCACTCTGTTGCCCAGGCTGGAGTGCAGTGGCGCTATCTTGGCTCACTGCAAGCTCTGCCTCTTGGGTTCATGCCGTTCTCCTGCCTCAGCCTCCCCAGCAGCTGGAACTACAGGCGCACACCAACAGGTCTGGCTAATTTTTGTATTTTTAGTAGAGACAGGGTTTCACCGTGTTAGCCAGGATTGTCTCCATCTCCTGACCTTGTGATCTGCCCACCTTGGCCTCCCAAAGTGCTGGGATTACAGGCATGAGCCACCGTGCCCGGCCTAGGGCCCATCTTAAAGTCAGAGATTTGAAGAGAAAGAGACTCTGAAATGAAAGAGATTCTGCTGCTGGCCTTGAAGAAGTAGGTTACTATGTTCAAAGGGCCTTTGGAGAGGGCTGCATGGCAAAGACCAGAGAATAACTTCTAGTTGTTTTTTATTTTTTGAGGCAGAGTTTTGGTCTTGTTGCCCAGGCTGGAGTACAATGGCGTCATCTCAGCTCACCACAACCTCTGCCTCCTGGGTTCAAGCAATTCTCCTGTCTCAGCCTCCCGAGTAGCTGGGATTACAGCCATGTGCCACCACCCCCAGCTAATTTTTTGTATTTTTAGTAGAGACGGGGTTTCTCCATGTTGGTCAGGCTGGTCTCAAACTCCTGACCTCAGGTGATCCGCCCACCTCGGCCTCCCAAAGTGCTGGGATTAAAGGCTTGAACCACCATGCCTGGCCAACTTCTAGTTGTTGAAAGCAGTTCCCAGCTAACAGCTAGCAAGGAAATGGGAACCTCAGTTATGCAACTGCAAGAAAATAAACTCTCCCAACAACCTGAGGGAACTTGGAAATAAACCTTTCCATAGCTAAGCCTCCAGACGAAGACAAACCCAGCTGCCACCTTGATTTCAAACTGGTGGGACCATGAGCTGGGGACCCAGCTAAAACATGCCAGACTCCTGACTCACAGAAACTGAGATCATAAATCTATATTGTTTTAAGGCACTAAACTTGTGGTATTTTATTACACAGCAATTAAAAACTAATATATCATGTAATATCTCACTAATAACCTTGTTGAACTGCTGAAATAGATGTGATTCTTTCTCTCATTCTGTTGAATTTCTCTCTGAGGAGATACAGCCTATAATCTCCATTCACTAAACCCACTGGACATTGGCAAACCCTTATTCACATCACCTCATATCAGGAAGGGGAGCTAGGTAAGAAGTTCTCTTTGGGGAAGGATTGTCAACAGAAAAATGGCTAAAGTTAACAAACATATAAAAACATGTCTTGAGTTCTTCCAATGAGACTCCTTGTAAGGAAGGAAGGTTGAAGAACCAAAACTTGGTGTCACGATTACATTTTCCCAAAATGGACAAAACAGTGTTACCTGTCCCATGTGACTGTTGGGGCTTAGAAACCGAGATTCCAAAATATGACCTTTTGACATGCTGAACTGTATTAGTCCCTTCTCATGCTGCTAATAAAGACATACCTGAGACTGGGTAATTTATAAAGGAAAGAGGTTTAATTGACTCACAGTTCTGCAGAGCTGGGGAGGCCTCAGGAAACTCACGATCATGGTGGAAGGGGAAGCAAACACAAGTTCTTCTTCACTTGGCAGCAGCAAGGAGAAGCACAGAGCAAAGGAGGGGAAAAGCCCCTTATGAAACCATCAGATCTCGTAAGCGCTCACTCACTATCACGAGAACAGCATGGAGGTAACTGCCCCCATGATTCAATTACCTCCCACCAGTTCTTCTCATAACACATGGAGATTACGGGAACTACAATTCAAGGGGAGACTTGGGTGGAGGCAGAGCCAAATCATATCATGAATGAAGAAGAAACCTCAAGGTCTCTCTGACCTCGCCATCACTGACTCTCCCAAATCCAGGATGAAGTTGTTCTCTGATGTTCCTTTATCTGCCCAAAATCCAGACCCGCAAAGCAGAACACTTGTTTTTTCTTCCCGTCCCTGTAGGACTAAGACAAGTCAATCTCTGTTCTGGCATCCATCCATTCTCCCTAGTAATCCTTTATTGCCCCTCAGCAGAATTCCTCTTCTCCCCCTCCCATAGTCTGTTTTGCCAGAATGATACATAAACTTCCGAACTCCACTGGGAGGTGAGCAATAACCCTGTGGTTCTCCCCCACATACACATCAGTGATACATTTGTATGCCTTTTCTCCAATTCATCTGTCTTTTCTAAGTTGATTTTTCAGCGAAACTTCAGAGGGCAAAGGGGAAGTATCCCGTGGCCCCTACCTGATCTTTTAAGGAAGTGACTTGAACCCTCCCCACATTAAGAGGCGAGCATCGGCCGGGCGCGGTGGCTCAAGCCTATAATCCCAGCACTTTGGGAGGCCGAGGCGGGCGCATCACAAGGTCAGGAGGTCGAGACCATCCTGGCTAACACAGTGAAACCCCGTCTCCACTTAAAAAATACAAAAAATTAGCCGGGCGAGATGGCGGCGCCTGTAGTCCCAGCTACTCGGGAGGCTGAGGCAGGAGAATGGCGTGGACCCGGGAGGCGGAGCTTGCAGTGAGCTGAGATCCTGCCACTGCACTCCAGCCTGGGCGACAGAGCGAGACTCCGTCTCAAAAAAAAAAAAAAAAAAAAGAGGCGAGCATCTTCCCTTGAAACCGGGTAGACTTGTGACAGAAGTAACATGATGTGACTTCCAAGGAGATAGGTTGCTGGCAGTGTGGAAAAAATAAGCTGTTTTGCCCTAGGTCTCACACTACAATCAACCAGAAAACTGACCAAATGTGTGTGGGTTTTACCCCACACACCAAGAAGCAAGCAACCAATTCTGCAGCAGACATACCAGCTGGGTGTCCTCTAAGTCTACCTGGAGATGTTGTCAGATCCCACAGTTTGAGGGGTCAGTGCTAGAAGACTGCCCCTGACTTCAGATGCCAATCACAAGTTCCAGGTGTGTTTTACCTGTGCTTCTGACTGATCAGCTGTAAACTGGGGTTTCCATGACCCCTTCCTTGGGTTTGATTAATTTGCTAGAGCAGCTCATAGAACTCAGGGAAATGCTTACATTTTCTTTTTCTTTCTTTCTTTTTTTTTTTTGAGACAGAGTCTCACTCTATCCGCCAGCCTGGAGTGCAGTGGCATGATCGTGGCTCACTGCAACCTCTGCCTCTCAGGTTCAAGTGATTCTCATGCCTCAGTCTCCCAAGCATCTGGGATTACTGGCACCCACCACCACACCGGGCTAATTTTTGTATTTTTAGTAGAGACGGGGTTTTGCCATGTTGACCAGACTAGTCTCGAACTCCTGACCTCAGGTGATCCACTCGCCTCAGCCTCCCAAAGTGCTGGGATTACAGGCATGAGCCACCGAGCCTGGCCACGCTTACTATTTTATTATAAAAGATATCGTAAATGAGAAAAGAAAAAATAGCTCAAAGCAGTCTGAGTTATGGTTAAGGATGAAAAGTTTATCAAGCCCAGAGACATATGAGAGTGGGACTTCAATTGTGCTCCTTCCCCCACCCATGTCAAGGGAGAATTGTTTAAAGGTATTTTTTGTTCCCATTATCTTCACGGGTACTGAATTTGTGATACAAAGATCAATGGATAGCCAATTAATAGCTTATGTTATTTTAATGTAAATTCTTAGTAAACAACTTAGGAAAATCCAGTATATATTCAGGGCAAACTGAATCCATCTTCCCAGGTTGCGGCCCTCAAAGTTGGCCCAAATAAACTCTCTGCTTATATTAATTTTATCTCTTTTTTTCTTTAAAATTTTAAAATTTATTTTTTATTTATTTTTATTTTGTAGAGATGGGGTCTCATTATGTTGTCCACACTGGTCTCATACTCCTGGCCTCAAGTGATTCTCCTGCCTCACCCGCTCAAAGTGCTGGGATTACGGGTGTGAGCCACTGCATCTGACCAGTTTTTTCTTTAGGTCAACACAGGCGCCTGCCACCACGCCTGGCTAATTTTTGTATTTTTAGTAGAGATGGGGTTTCACCATGTTGGCCAGGCTGGTCTTGAACTCCTGACCTCAAGTGATCCACCTGCCTCGGGTTCCCAAAGTGCTGGGATTATAGGCATGAGTCACTGCGTGCAGTGATGGCTTGACTCTTTTTTTTTTTTTGAGACAGAGTTTCTCTCGTTGCCCAGGCTGGAGTGCAATGGCATGATCTCAGCTCACCACAACCTCTGCCTCCCGGGTTCAAGCAATTCTCCTGCCTCAGCTTCCTGAGTAGCTGGAATTACAGGCGCCCGCCACCACGCCCGGCTAATTTTGTATTTTTAGTAGAGACGGGGTTTCACCATGTTGGCAAATACAAAAAAAAAAACTAGCCGGGCGAGGTGGCGGGCGCCTGTAGTCCCAGCTACTCGGGAGGCTGAGGCAGGAGAATGGCGTGAACCCGGGAGGCAGAGCTTGCAGTGAGCTGAGATCCGGCCACTGCACTCCAGCCTGGGAGACAGAGCGAGACTCCGTCTCAAAAAAAGAAAAAAAAAAAGAAAAGAGACTCTAAAATTGCTGTAAACCAGACCCAGTGACCCATGCCTGTAATCCCAACACTTTGGGAGGCTGAGGCAGGAGAATTGCTTGAGGCTAGGAGTTTGAAACCAGCCTGAGCAACATAGCAAGATCCTACAAAAATTTTAAAAATTGGCTGGGCATGGTGGCACATGTCTGCAATCCTAGCTACTCAGGAGGTTGAGGCAAGAGGATCACTTGAGGCCAGGAGTTTGAGATTGTAGTGAGCTGTGATCTAGCCACTGCACTCCAGCCTGCACAACAGAGTAAGACTCTATCTCTAAAATAATTACAGTAATAAAATTAGCTAGGGAAAACAGACATAGACTATGCCTATCCTGGGCAAACCAGTACAATGGTCCTCGTAGCTATAGGAACATAAATAAGAAGAGCCCTAACACCTTTTTTATTTATTTAATTTATTTAATTAATTTACAAATTTATTTATTTTTTAGACAAGAGTTTTGCTCTTGTTGCCAAAGCTGTAGTGCAATGATACAATCTTGGCTCACTGCAACCTCTGCTTCCTGGGTTCAAGCGATTCTCCTGCCTCAGACTCCCGAGTAGCTGGGATTACAGGCGCATGCCACCACACCTGGCTAATTTTTTGTATTTTTGGTAGAAACGGGGTTTCACCATGTTAGCCAGGCTGGTCTCAAACTCCTGACCTCAGGTGATCCACCTGCCTCAGCCTCCCAAAGTGCTGGGATTGCAGGTGTGAGCCACTGTGCCCGAGTGCAGTGGTATGATCAGAGCTCACTGCAGTCTCAACTTCCTGGGCTCAGGTGATCTCTTATTTCAGCCTTCCAAGTAGTTGGGACTACAAGTGTGTGCCACCACACCTGGCTAATTTTTTGTATTTGTAGTAGAGACAGGGTCTTGCCATGTTGCCCAGGCTGGTCTTGAACTCCTGGGCTCAAGTGATCCTCCTGCCTCAGCCTCCCAAAGTGCTAGGATTACAGGCGTGAGCTACTGTTCATGGCTCCTAACACTTCTTATTCATTATTAAACTCACTTGGCCAAACCACAACCTTTTTGCATCCAACTCTCCTACTACTTTGCAGCTACCACCATGCAGCTGAACATGACCGGGAAATACACAGCCATGCTAACTGATCTGCTTTAAATTCATACCCATTTATCTCATGTGAACCCTTAAAGCTGCATAGCTATCATGCCACATTTGCCTGATTCATTCATTTTCCCACACTCCTGGACAGCACTTTCACATCTCCTCCTCTCTCCTCCAAACTGCAACACCTCCTGCCTCACTCTCACTGAGTTGAAGACCTTACCACTTCCACCCAGCTGGCTGCTCCTGCGCTCCTGCACTCTGCCTGCTCTCCTGCTATTGTCTGTGCTCCCTCACAGGAGCCCTCACTCCATGGTGTCCTAGACCCTGTCTCCTCCAACCCACTCAAGACTTTGTCCCAGCAATTCTTTCCTCTGTCTCATGCTTCATTAGTTTTTCCCTCTCATCATTTCCTCAGCACAAATGTGTGTTATTATATCTCATCTCCCATCTTTAAAAATCCCTCTCTTGGCTCTGTTTTCCCTTCAGTTATCACCCAGTTGCCTTCCACCTTTCGCACAAAAGTATTTAAAGGAATATTCAGTCTCCAATTTCTCACCTTCCATTCTATCTTCAACCCATTCCAGTGAAGTTTTTACTTCTACCATTCCATCAGAACTGCTTGGGTCATGGTGGCTAAAGAACTCCACATCCTGCCTCCAGTGGGCATTTCTCATCCTCTCAGCAGCATTTCACATAGGCGATCCCTCTAAGTTTGCCTGAAAACACGTTTTCACTTGACTTAGAATACACCATCCTCACCTGGTTTGACTCCTACCTCTCGGGCCACACCCTTTCTTTCTTCCTTCCTTTCTTTCTTTTTTTTTTTTTTTGAGACGGAGTCTCGCTGTGTTGCCCAGGCTGGAGTGCGGTGGCCGGATCTTGGCTCACTGCAAGCTCCGTCTCCCGGGTTCACGCCATTCTCCTGCCTCAGCCTCCCCAGTAGCTGGGACTACAGGCGCCCGCCACCTCGCCCGGCTAGTTTTTTTGTATTTTTTAGTAGAGACGGGGTTTCACCGTGTTAGCCAGGATGGTCTCGATCTCCTGACCTCGTGATCCGCCCGTCTCGGCCTCCCAAAGTGCTGGGATTACAGGCTTGAGCCACCGCGCCCGGCCCCTTCCTTCCTTTCTTTCTTTTCCTTCCCTTCCCTTTTCTTTCTCTCTTTCTTTCTTCCTTCCTTCCTTCCTTTCTTTCTTTCTCTTTCCTTCTTTCTCTGTTTCTTTCTTCTTTCTCTCCTTCCTCCTCCTTCCTCCCTCCCTCCCTCCCTCCCTCCCTC
>NW_016807278.1:3637398-3651723 GCF_001698545.2 Rhinopithecus bieti
CTTCCACCCTCCCTCCCTCCCTCCCTCCCTCCCTTCCTCCCTTCTTTCCTTCTTCCCTCCCTCCCCTCTTTCTTTCCTTTTTTGTTGGAGTGTCTCAGGCCTTAGTCCTGACATCTCACCTCCTTTTTAAATCTGCACTTATTTCTTAGGTGATTTTATCCAGTCTGCAAGTTTTAATACCACTTATATCTGATGATTCCCAAATTTATATCTCTAACCTGAACCTCTTTCCAGAACTCCAGCCTTGATTGTTGACTCAACATTTCTATTTGGATATCTAATAGGCATTTCACACTTAACATATTCAAAGTTGAGCACCTGCTATTTACCCTAACACTGTTCTGTCTTCATTCTTAGCAAACGTGAATGATGGCAGCTACATTCTTCCAGTTACATGGACAAAAAAGCTCGCTGTTATCTTCGACTCCTCTTTCTCTTACACCCTACATTCCACCAATCAGAAAATTCTCTGTTCTAGCTTCAAAAGGTTTCTGGAATTGGGCCACTTCTTTTTACTTTTATTTTATTTTGAGACAGGGTCTGTCACCCAGGCTGGGATGCAGTGATGTGATCTCCACTCACTGCACCCTCGACCTCCCAGGCGCAAGTGATCAGCCCATCTCAGCCTCCCGAACGGCTGGGACTACAGGTGCCTGCCACCACGCCCGGCTAATTTTTGTATTTTTTGTAGAGACAGGGTTTCACCATGTTGCCCAGGCTGGGAGACTACTTCCTACCACCATCATCTCTCACCTCCTAATTTGTCTTCCTGCTTCTGTGCTTACTTCCCTTTGATCTATTCTCAACACGGTAACTAGATGCATTCTGTCAAATCCTAATTCAGATCATGCCACTTCTCTGCTCATAACTCGTCTTTCTGAAACATGTAAAGATGAAAGCATCCCCCTCCTCATCACCTCTTTGGCATCCTGTCTTCCTTTCCCTCCTGCTCCCCTGCCTCAGCCACATTGTCGCTGGCCATCCTTCAATTACACCAAGCATATATGTTTGCTCATGATGTTTCATCTGCATAGAATGATCTTTCCCTAGATATCCTCATGGCTAGCTCCCTCACATCTCTCCAGGGTGAATCCAATGGTCATTTTCTGAAGCCGGCCTTCCTTGGTGACTGTGGTAGTCAGCCTCCAAAATGGCTCCCAGCAATCCCCATCTCCAGACACCTGTACTTGTTTGTGGTCATGCTGTCCTCTCTCACATTGTACCAGGGCTGGTTTGTGTGACCAGTGGAATATGGCAGAAGTGCTATTAGGCTATGTATTGGTCTGTTCTTGAATTGCAGTAAAGAAATACCTGGCCAAGTGCAATGACTCATGCCTATAATTCCAGCGCTTTGGGAGGCTGAGGCAGGCAGATCACTTGAGGTCGGGAGTTCGAGACCAGCCTGGCCAACATGGTGAAACCCTGCCTCTACTAAAAATACAAAAATTAGCCAAGCATGGTGGCTCATGCCTGCAGTCCCAGCTACTCGGGAGGCTGAGGCAGGAGAATTGCTTGAACCTGGGAGATGGAGGTTGCAGTGAGCCGAGACAGCACCACTATACTCCAGCCTGGGTGACAGAATGAGACTCTCTCTCAAAAAAATTAAATTAAAAATTAAAATTTAAGAAAAGCAATACCTGAGGCTGGGTAATTTATAAAGAAGATTAATTGGCTCATGGATCTGCAGTCTGTACAGGAAGCATAACGGCTTTCTGCTACTGGCGAGGCCTCAGGAAACTTCAATCATGGCCAAAGGCAAAGGGGGAGTGAGCACTTCCCATGACCGGAGCAGGAACAAGAGAGCAAGGGAGGAGGTGCTACACATTTTTAAGTGACCAGAACTCATGAGAACTCACTCACTACCACAGGTACAGTACCAGTGGGGATGGTGCTAAGCCATTCACGAGAAATCCACCCCATGGTCCAATCACCTCCCTCCAGGCCCCGCCTCCAACATTGGGGATTACATTTCAATATGAGATTTGGGCAGAGACACACATCCAAACTATATCAAGATACCACTGATACTAGGTTATAAAAAATTGCAGGGCCTGGTGTGGTGGCTTATACCTATAATCCCAACACTGGGAGGTCAAAGCAGGTGGATTGCTTGGAGTTTGAAACCAGCCTGGGCAACATGGCAAAACCTTGTCTCTACAAAAGTAAAACAGAAAAAAAGTTTTTTGTTTTTTTTTTAAGACTGCAGCTTCCATCTTGGGCAGGTCACCTCTCCCTTCAGAAGCCTTCTTTCTGGGGAAGACAAGCTGCCATATCATGGGCAGTCCTCTGGTGGGGCAGGGAACTGAAGCCCCTTGCCAACAGCCATGCGAGTAAGCATGGAAGTTCCCAGCCAATACCTTGACTACGATCTCACCAAGGATCCCGAGCCAGAGCCACTCCAGGTAAGCCACTCCTGTCTTCTTAATCCTCAGAAACTATATGAGGCCAGGCGTGGTGTCTCACGCCTGTAATCCCAGCACTTTGGGATGCTGAAGTGGGTGGATCACTTGAGGTCAGGAGTTCAAGACCAGCCTGGGCAATATGGTGAAACCCTGTCTCTACTAAAAATACGAAACAGCTGGGCATGGTGGTGCACACCTGTTTAGTCCCAGCTACTCGGAAGACTGAAGCATGAAAATCGCTTGAACCTGGGAGGTGGAGGCTGCAGTGAGCCAAGATCACACCACTGTACTCCAGCCACTCCAGCCTGAGCAACAGAGCAACACCCTGCCTCAAAATAAATAAATAAATAAAAACTATAAGAGAGAATAAATGCTTATTGTTCTCAGTTGTTAAGTTTTGGGATAATTTGTTATGTAGCAATAACTAATACAGACATCATAGCCAAACCTATCCCCTGACATGTCATATCAACTCTTCTGCTTTATGTTTTTCTTCTTACCATTGATTACTACCTAACACACTATATAGTTTATTTATTTGTTTATTTATTTTGAAACGGAGTCTCACTGTTGTCACCCAGGCTGGAGAGCAGTGGTGATCTCAGCTCACTGCAACCTCCGCCTCCTGGGTTCAAGCGATTCTCCCGCCTCAGCCTCCTGAGTAGCTCAGATTATAGGTGCACATCACCATGCCCGGCTAATTTTTGTATTTTTAGTAGAGACAGGATTTCACCATGTTGGCCAGGCTGGTCACGAACTCCTGACCTCATGATCCACCCACTTTGGCCTACCAAAGTGTTGGGATTACAGGCGTGAGCCACCAGCCCAGCCTGTTTTATTTATTTATCTTGTTTTTGTTTATCTCCCCAACTAGGATGTAAATTCCTGGAGGGCAGGAATTTGTGTCTGTTTTTTGTTTGTTTGTTTTTATGTTTTGTTTTCTTTTGTTTTGTTTTTTGAGATAGAGTCTCACTCTGTTGCCAGGCTGCAGTGCAGTGGCGTGGTCTCAGCTCACTGCAACCTCTGCCTCCTGGGTTCGAGTGATTCTCCTGTCTCAGCCTCCCAAGTAGCTGGGACTACAGGCATGCGCCACCACACCCAGCTGATTTTTGTATTTTTAGTAGAGACAGGGTTTCACCATGTTAGCCAGGATGGTCTCAATCTCTTGACCTTGTGATCACCTGCCTTGGCCTCCCAAAGTGCTAGGATTACAGGCGTGAGCCACTGCGCCCAGCCTTGTGTCTATTTTTTTTCACTGCCATATGTCCATCACTCAGAACAGAGTCTAGCATATAGGAGGCACTCAACAAATACTGGTCAAATGAATATATAATATGAATACATAAATTAATGAATGAATCTGATCTCAGCCTTCTGTCTGAAAATTCTTCTACACAAATCAGCTATCCTAATCATTTACTCACAGTTCTCCAAGATTTTTAGTCCATAATCCCTGCAGTCAGTTTTGCTATAGCACAACATCTATGCTCCTAAAATCAACCTGTTATGCAAAAACTATGCCAAAAAAATCTATAGGGCTGGCTGGCTGTAGCGGCTCACACCTGTAATCCCAGCACTGTGGGAGACCGAGGTGGGTGGATCACCTGAGGTCAGGAGTTGGAGACCGGCCTGGCCAACATGGTGAAACCGCATCTCTACTAAAAATAAAAATTAGCTGGGGGTGGTGACATGCGCCTGTTATCCCAGCTACTCGGGAGGCTGAGGCAGGAGAATTGCTTGAACTCTGGAGGTGGAGGTTGCAGTGAGCCAAGATTGTGCCACTGCACTCCAGCCTGGCAACAGAGCGAGACTTCATCTCAAAAAAACAAAACAAAACAAAACAAAACAAAAAAAAATTATAGGGCTAATGGGAAAAATAGAGTTAGAGATTACAACATTCAGAAGTTTTGTCAATATAACAACAAAAAAGATAGGAATCTAATAAAATTGTAGCGCAGTTCACACATTAAATGGTTAAGAAATAGATACATGCTACAATAAATATGGCACTGTATCCTGAAACAGATATTAATTTTGTATATGGAGTTGGTTGTTGAAAGGGGTGCAGTTTATGAGTTCCTATGAAGTGGTGGAAAGAGGGTTTCTAACACACCCTGTAAACTCGGTTAGGTGGTAGAAATTTGAGAGGTGTCCTTGTGTACATTTTGTGTACTTCTGCCCTGTTTGGTTCAGCTGAGTAGAGTTTTCTCCATTCACCTGGTGTTTCTCAGGGAAAAATCATGCACAAGCAAATGCAAAATCTGTATTACACTCAGATTGCTCCCTAATACATGAATCGGGTTGGAGCAAATTCATGTTTTCAAAACCAAGACTTAGAGCATAACTGACTGTCTTTGTTTATACTCTTTTCCAGGGCTATAATAGTCTTCTTTATCCTTCTTGCCTGGCCAATTCCACCTGTACTTCAAGGCCCCTTTTCCATTGTCTCCTTTATTGCCTACATAGACTTTATCTTCTCTGAACATTCATATGCTACCTTCTCACTTAAAAAAATAGATTTTATTTTTTTAGAGCAGTTTTAGATTCACAGCAAAACTGAGCAGAAGGTATAGAGAGTTCCCAGAAGACCCCTGCCTCCACACATCACAACCTCCCCCATTATTAACATCCCACACCAGAGTGGTACATCTGCTACAATTGTGAGCCTATATCAACACGTTATTATCACCTGAAGACTGTAGTTAGCATTAGAGTTCACTCTTGGAATTGTAGATTCTATGGGTTTGGACAAACGTATAGTTACATGTATCCACCATTACGGTGTCATGCAGAATTGTTTCACCACCTCAAAGATCCTCCGTGTTCTGCCTATTCATCCCTCTTCATAGTTTTGCCTTTTCCAGAATGTCATATTGTTGGAAACACAGAGTATGTAGCCTTTTATGATTGGCTTTTTTTTAACTTAGTAATTGCATTCAACTTTCCCTCATTTTTTTTAATTTAGTAATATGCATTTAAGTTTTCCTTTTCATGGCTTGATAGTTCATATCCTTTTAGTGCTAAATAATATTCCATTGTTTGAATGTACCACAGTTTACTGAACATTCACCTACCGAAGGAGATCTTGGTTGCATTCAAGTTTTGGCAATTATGAAAAAAGCTGCTATAAATATCCATGTGCAGGTTTTGTATGGTCATCGATTTTGTTTGTTTTTTTTTTTTTCCTGTGGAGCGGAGTCGTGGCTCTGCGTGCCGCCCAGGCTGGAGTCAGTGGCCAGATCTCGCTCACGCAAGCTGCCGCCTCCCCGGCGGTTTAGGCCTTCTTCCTGCCCTTCAGCCTCCCGAGTACGCTGGGGACTACAGGCTCCCCGCTACCTGCCGCGGCTAGTTTATTTGCTACTTCTTTTTTTTTTTTTTTTTTTTTCCTTTTTTTTTTTTTGTTTTTGAGACGGGAGTCTTGCTCTGCCACCCGAGGCTGAGTGCAGTGGCGCTCGTCAGATCACCGCAAGCAGTCCGGCCTCCGGGTCACTGCCATTCTCCCTTTCTCAGGCTCCCGAGTAGCTGGGACTACAGGCGCCGCCTCGCGTGGCACCGGCTAGTTTTTTGTATTTTTTACATAGGAGACGGGGGTTTCCACCGTTTAGCCAGGATCGGGGTCGTCGACTCTCCTGACCTCATGATCCGCCCGTCCTCGGCCTCCCAAAGGCGTGGGATACCAGGCTTGAGCGCGCCCGGCCCAGTTTTTTGTATTCTTTTAGTAGAGACGAGGTTTCACCGTGTTAGCCAGGATGGTCTCGATCTCCTGACCTCGTGATCCGCCCGTCTCGGCCTCCCAAAGTGCTGGGATTACAGGCTTGAGCCACCGCGCCCAGCGGTCATCGATTTTCAACTCCTTTGAATTAATACAAAGGAGTGCAGTTTCTGGATCATTTGGGAAGAGTGTGCTTAGTTTTGTAAGAAATCGCCAAACTGTCTTCCAAAGAGGCTATACAATTTTGCATTCTTGCCAGCAATAAATGAGAGTTCCGATTGCTCCATATCCTCATCAGCATTTGGTGATGTAAGCGTTCTGGATTTTGGCCGTTCTAATAGGTATGTAGTGGAATTCTCACTTCTATTTTGTTGCCATCTTGAGTTAGTAAGTTGACATCACATAATATTAGTTCACATTACACCTATGTCTGTCTCTCCAACTAGCTCTAAACTACTTGAGAACAGGAGTGGCCTCCAATTATTGTATCTTTTGCTCATCTTCCAGTCCTCATCTTAGGACTGTGTCTTGCATACAATGGCTGTTGAAAATTATTTTTTAACTTGGTTTTGTTCCTGAGGCAGGACTAGATAAGGCCTCTTTCATCACATAGCTCAATGCCAAATGAAAGCAGCAGGATCGCTTGTGGAGAAAATTCAGACCAGGAATGGGTACAGGAAACAAAAACCTGACAGTAAAGATAAATATGGCAAAGATAAAAGTAAGCAATGAGTCCCAAGAATAGGGCAGTGTTCAATGATCATGTCTTGGCCAGTTTAATCAGGGAATTAATCCTAGAATGCCTGAGTTTTAAACAGAATTTTAAAGAAAAGGACAGTTTTGACCCAAAATTTAAAATTTCTTACCTAGAAGAAGAATAGCCCTTGGTATTGAACACCTAGTCCACCATCATACCCTAAATTAGTATCTCCTAAGAGTGAAGATAGGCTAACATTACATTTCTCCCGCAAAGGTAGCAGGCAGAGCCACTACGTAGGCAACGAGTCATCTAGACAGTATAGCCTGGAACTGGTGGAAGGGAGTGGGGATGACTTTTGTGCCTCACTGATGGGGCATCAATTTGAGAAGCAGAAATGAACTGGGCCCCATCACTGCTCATTCCAGGTGCATCATTCAGATGTCAGTCTCTGTGAACCCCCTGCACACCAGCTGGAAATGACAACACACCTGATTCCAGCTGTGCGTTGGGTGAGGGGAGGATATGTGGTCAGGGAGTGGGGTATTAGTCTTTTTTTACACTGCTGCAGAGAAATGCCTGCAAGTGGGTAATTCATAAAGAAAAGAGATTAAATCGACTCACAGTTTTGCAGACTGTACAGGAAGCATGGCAGTATCTTCTTCTAGGGAGGCCTCAGGGAGCTTTTATTCATGGCAGAAGGCAAGGCTGCAGCAGGCATCTTCACATGGCTGGAAGCAGGCTCCTTCACAGGAGGAAGAGAGAGAAATCCAGCTCTCATGATAACTCTGTCACAAGAACAGGACCAAAAAGGGAGGGTGCTAAACCATTTAGGAAGGATCCACCCCCATGATCCAATCACTTCCCACCAGGCCCCACCTTCAACATTGGGGATTACAATTGATCATGAGATTTGGGTGAGGACACAGATTCAAACCATATCAAAAGGGAAGGAGGGTGCAACGATGCTAGAACTAGCTCTAGAGGTCTAATTAGAGTCTATGGCAAAACAAAAACATACTGTATTGTTAATTCTAAAATCAGAGCTCAAGCTTATGGTTACTTTACATGCACTTTGCACATTCACCAGCACAAACTGAAATCCCGTCTCTGCCTTCCACAACTCGAAAGGCTTTTTCTTTCTTGGTCACCCACTCCTCATCTCCTACCGTTGTCTAAATATTTGTGTTCCCTCAAACTTCATTACTTTTTTTTTTTTCCTTTTTTTAGAGATGGGGTCTTGTTATGTTGCCCAGGCTGGAGTGCAGTGGCCATTCACAGGCAGGATCATTGTGCACTGTAGCCTCAAACAATCCTCCCACCTCAGCCTCTCGAGTGGCTGGGATTATAGGTGTATTCCATTGTGTACCCGGCCACTGTTGAAATCTTAGCCCCCAAGTTTATCCTATTAGGAGGTGGGGTCTTTGTGAGGTGATTAGGTCATGAAGGTGGAGCCCTCATGAATGGAATTAGTGCCTTTATAAAAGAAGCCTCAGAAAGCTCTGTCACCCCACTCTGCTATGTGAGGTTATAGAAAAAGACAGTTGTCTATGAACCAGGAAGCGGTGCCTCACCAGACACTGAATCTGCCAGAAACTTGATCTTGGACTTCCCAGCCTTCAGAATTGTGAGAAATAAATTTTTGTTGTTTATAAGCCACCTAGTCCATAATATTTTGGTATAGCAGCCAGAATGGACTAAGCCTTAATGAGACCAGAGGCCTTGGGATTTCCCTCACATTCTCTGAGTAAACAGCCCCCTCCCCATCCTAGACCATCTCTGCAGTAATTTAATTTCTCCTGTGTTAAACTTCCCACAGGAACTCTGAGCCATTGTGTGGCACTGGCTGCCTGGATTTCA
This sequence comes from Rhinopithecus bieti, assembly GCF_001698545.2. Taxonomy (NCBI): domain Eukaryota; kingdom Metazoa; phylum Chordata; class Mammalia; order Primates; family Cercopithecidae; genus Rhinopithecus; species Rhinopithecus bieti. The sequence continues at coordinate 3,646,070 of NW_016807278.1, forward strand.
CAGGAGTTTTTTTTCTTTCTTTTTATTTTTTTTGATACAGAGTTTTGTTCTTGTTGCCAAGGCTGAAGTGCAGTGGCGCAATCTCAGCTCATTGCAACCTCCACCTCCCGGGTTCAAGAGATTCTCCTGCCTCAGCCTCCCAAGTAGCTGGGATTACAGGCATGCGCCACCACGCCCAGCTAATTTTGTATTTTTTGTAGAGATGAGGTTTCTCCATGTTGGTAAGGCTAGTCTGGAACTCCCGACCTCAGGTGATCTGCCCGCGTCAGCCCCCCAAAGTGCTGGGATTACAGGCGTGAACCACCGCGACTGGCCCACAGGATTATTTTCACTCTGGAAGATGGTGTGCTCCTCTGTGCCCACACCCTGCATGCATCAGCCAATGGACCTTCCCATGCATCAGAGGCAGCTGGTCTGGAATGCTCAGTCCATGTCGGAAAACACACACGAACATGCTGAAGGGGCGATAGAGCACACAAGGCTCTTGTTATCTCAGGCTTGTCCAACGGCTGTCTTATGTGGATGAGGAGAGCTAAGAGCACAGTTGCTGCTGTCACTGCTGCTGATTACTGAATTTTTTTAAAGCCTCTATCCTTGTCCTCTGTTGTTCAGAATGAATTATAAATATGCACAATGGTGGTTTAATCCAAACCTTAGTATCTTTTTCCTTCTCTGCCCTCCCTTGATGTGGGGAGTAGGGGTGGGAGGAGTCAGGAAGAAACTTCTGAAAAGCTGATTTTCCAGTTTGGCTAGAAAATAGATTATCAGCCCCAACCACTCTCCTCTCCTCCCAAAACATGACTGTCCATAGATCAGAAATTACCACTGCTCTTTATTTTATTGGAGGGAATTGACTGGTTTGATAGAGAAAGACAGTCAAATAAACACTCTGCAATGGTTCATAAATCTGTTTAGATTGGTTGAGTATATAGTAGTCATGATTATCTTTACAGGCCCTGATACAATTTAACACATCAGGATTAAAACAACCATGTGAATAATGCTTGTTATAAGTAAGCACCAATAGAGGTGTTTTGTTTTTTGCTAATCTATGGGAGAAAAAAAATTTAATTTCTAATTGTAAAAATTTGATTCTATTCATTAGTAAGTTCCTGCCCCCCACCTCCGCAAGTGGGGAAAATACCACCATTATCGGAACAATGGCACCAAAATCTAAGAAAAGAGTTTTGAACTGGGATAATCGTGATGGTCTTGGGTACCTATCCCTGCCTGGGAATTGCTTTGAGTGTGGGACACATAGCAGCTCCACATGGCTCACTCCACTGTTGTCTTGGTTTGCGCCAAGGACATCAAAGGAAAAGAGGAAATGCTACCACCTCTACTTTGGAAGAATAATGAGATTCTGTGTGTACTCTACTGTGAGGCCCTTCAGAGCCCTCAGTCCACCCTGTGCAAGCCTGCTTCAGGCCTAGTATCCTCTCCTTCTTTCTGTCATTATGGAGTATATCAGTCTGCTAGGGCTGCCATAACAAAATACCACAGACTGGGTGGTTTCATCAACAGATGTTTAATTGCTTGAAGTGCTAGAGGCCGGGAGTCCCAGACCAAGGTCTTGCAGGATCAGTTTCTGGTGAGGGTTCTCTTTCAGGCTTATAGATGGCCACCTTCTCACTATGTCCTCACACGGCAGGGAAAGAAAGAGTGAGCTCTCTGGTGCCTCTTCTTACAAGGATCCTAATCCTATCAGGGCTCCACCCTCATGACCTCATTTAATCTTGATTATTTCCTTACTCCAAATGCAGTCACACTGAAGGTTAGGATTCCAATATTTGCAATTCAGTCTATAGCATTCTGCCCTGACTCCCACAAAAAAAATCATGTTCTTATTGCATGCAGAATATATTTATTCCACCCCACCAGCCTCAAAAAATCTTTTAAAATTTTAAACTTATTTTTAAATTGTATTAGATTTACATCTTCTTGGACACCAATTTTTAATTTGTATTAAAACAATTTTTTTTGGCTGGGCACGGTGGCTCACACCTGTAATCCCAGTGCTTTGGGAGGCCGAGACAGGTGGATCACGAGGTCAAGAGATCGAGACCATCTGGCCAACGTGGTAAAACCCTGTCTCTACTAAAAATACAAAAATGAGCTTGGTATGGTGGTGCATGCCTGTAGTCCCAGCTACTGGGGAGGCTGAGGCAGGAGAATCACTTGAACCTGGGAGGCAGAGTTTGCAGTGAGCCAAGATTGCGCCATTGCACTACAGCCTGGCAACAGAGCAAGACTCCATCTCAAAAAACAAAACCAAACAAAAAAGCAACAATAAAAATATTTTTGAGATGAAGTCTCACCCTCTCACCCAGGCTGGAGTGCAGTGGTGAGATCTCGGCTCACTGAAACCTTCACCTCCCAGGTTCAAGTGATTCTTGTGTCTCAGCCTCCTAAGTAGCTGGTATTACAGGTGCCCACCACCACATCCAACTAATTTTTGTGTTTTTAGTAGAGACAGTGTTTTACCATGTTGAACCAGGCTGGTCTCAAACTCCTGACGTCAAGTGATCCACCTGCCTTGGCCTCCCAAAGTGTTGGGATTATAGGTGTGAGCCACTGCACCTGGCTTGTATACCAATTAAAATTTTTTTAAATTATTATATTTACATCTTCTTTTTTAAACTTTTATTATATTTACAACTTCTTCCCTAAACTCAACACATTCCAGCATCAATTCTAAAGCCCATAGTCTCATCTAAATATCATCTAAATCAGATATGGGTAAGACTTGCAGTACATTCACCCTTAGGCAAAATTCCTCTCCAGCTATGAACCTGTGAAACCAGACAAGTTACGTACTTCCAGATACAATGGTGAACAGCCATAGAATAGACATTCCCATTCCAAAAGAGAGAAATTGGAAGGAAGAAAGAGATGATGATCCCAAGCAAGTCCAAAATTTAGCAAGGGAAATTCTATTCAATTTTAAGCCTCAAGAATACCACTCTTTGGCTCAATACTCCACCATTCAGGCCCACCGGGGAGTCTGTCCCATATTTAGGACCTACTGGGGAAGCAGTCTTGCCTCCACAGCTCTGCCCCCACAGGGATTTACACCCTCAGGGCTCCACAGTGTAGCCCCACCTACAAGGCTTTAGTCAGAGGCTGTCTGGCCACTTGAAACTGAGGCAATCACCCCACCCTTTGAAACCAAGGAGGCAGCCCTGATGGTATCTGAATCACCTTTGAGGTCATTCTTCACTTTTACTTGCAGAATAAAGATTTAAGAAGTTAAATAGCCTTCTTTCATTTCATTTTGTTTTCTCTTTCCACTTTGTTTAGTTCAAACTGGCAGTGTCTTTGGTAGTATAATCCCATCTCTATTCCTGGCTTTTGCTAAGATGGTTAATGAAGTTTATGAGTCTTAGTCATGACCTCTTTATCAAATAGTTTTAGTTTTAGTCCTTTTTTCATAATAAGTTTTTTCTTTTTTCTTTCTTTCTTTTTTTTCCAATATGGATAGACTTTCCCAAATCCTCTATTTCTGGTTCCTTTATGCTTAACAATTCCTTCTTGAACCAATTTCTCTCCTTTCCCATTTTGCTGTAAGCAGTCAGGAGGAACAAAGTTGCTCCTTCAGCACTCTGCTTAGAAATCTCCTCAGCTAAATATCCAGTTATATTGCTCACAAGTTCTACTTTCCACAAAACACTCTTTAACCAAGTTATTCACCACTTTATTTATTTATTTATTTAGTTATTTAGTTATTTTTGAGACAGAGTCTTGCTCTGTCACTCATGCTGGAGTGCAGTGGTATCATCTTGGCTCACTGCAACCTCTGCCTCCTGGGTTCAAGCAATTCTCATGCCTCAGCCTCCCAAGTAGCTGGGACTACAGGCATGTGGTACCACACTCCACTAATTTTTGTATTTTTAGTAGAGATGGATGAATTTTCACCATGTTGGCCAGTTTGGTCTTGAAATCCTGGCCTCAAGTCATCTACCCGCCTCAGCCTCCCAAAGTGCTAGGATTACAGGAGTGAGCCACCATGCCCTGTCTTCACCATTTTGTAACAGGTTTCCTTTCCTCCAGTTTCCAATAACATGATCCTCATTTCTGTCTGACATTTCACCAGAATTACCCTTAATATCCATGTTTCTTGCATGTACCTCAAAAATCTTGCAGCCTCTACCCATTATCCAGTTCCAAAGCCACTTTTACATGTTTAGATATTTGTTACAGCACCACCTCATGTCTCACTTACCAAAAAAAATGTATTAGCCAGAGTTCCCCAGGGAAGCAGTACAAACAGCATGTGTGTGTGTGTGTATGTGTGTGTGTGTGTGTGTGTGTGTGTGTGATACGAGAGAGAAAGACAGCAAGAAAGAGGTATTAGGGGAATTGGTTAATGTGATTACCGAGGCTAAGAAGTTGCAAGGTCTGCAGTCAGCAATCTAGAGACCCAAGAGAGCAATGGTGTAGTTCTAGTCCAAGTCTGAAGGTCTGAGAACCAGACAGCAAGTGGTATAAATTCAAGTCCAAAAGCCACCAAGATTGAGACCCACAAAGAGCTGATGTTTCCATTAAAGTCCAAAGGCAGAAGACCAATATCCTAGCTCAAGGAGTAAGACAGACAAAATTCCCTTTTACTGAGCATTTTTGTTCTATTCAGGCTTTTGACTGATTGAATAAGGCCCACCCATATTAGGGAACAGAATCTGCTTCACTCAGTCTTCTGATTCATATGTTTATCTCATCCAGGAATGCTTCCACAGGCATGCCCGGAAGAATGTTTGACCAAATGTCTGGGCACCTCATGTCCCAGTCAAGTTGACATATAACATGAACTACCATAGGAATCATTCAAGAGAGGTAATAATAGATTATTTAGACCTTTCCTCCAACAGGCTTTGATTGAGTATATACTAAGTGCAAAGTCCCATTCCTAAGGCTGTTTCATGCAAATTTAATTCTGTTCCATTGGATTTTATTCCAACCATGGAACTGACTGTTACCACAGATAGTAAGTTCATGTCCACTGAGGTCTTTCTGTAGTCGCCAGCTGGACGGCCTAGTCTAGCTCACGGTTTCTAAGATTCTAGGTGATGGATGGTGATAATGTTATAAAACAAGTAGTAGTTTGGGGAAGGCAGGGAGGGAAAAGCTGTACTAGACCAGTTGTGTGTGTCTTCAGGAGCATATGGATTACCTTGGGAGCTTGTTAAAATGCAGACGCTGATTCAGGAAGTCTGAAATTCTGCATTTCTATCAAGTTCTCAGGTGATGCTGATGCTGCTGGGCCAGAGACAACATTTTGAGTAATAAGGTATTAGATGAGCTTTAAGGTCCCTTCTGATTCTCTAAATTCAGTCCAATTCAGCAAGTGTTCATTAAGAACTGTGTACCATGATGCCATGAAGTAGCCAACAGAGGTATGAAAGTGTTTTCTGCCTTCAAAAAGCAAACTTATATTTAGAAAGCTGGACAAATATCCAGCCTGGCCAACATGGTGAAACCCTGTCTCTACTAAAAATACAAAAATTAGCTGGGCATGGTGGTGGATGCCTGTAATCCCAGCTACCTGGGAGGCTGAGGTGGGAGAATAACTTGAACCTGGGAGTCAGAGGTTGCAGCAAGTTGAGATCATGCCATTGCACTCCAGCCTGGGCAACAAGAACGAGACTCAATCTCAAAAA
>NW_016807278.1:3652214-3657523 GCF_001698545.2 Rhinopithecus bieti
TTTTTTGAGATAGAGTCGCACTCTGTCACCAGGCTGGAGTACAGTGGTGTGATCTTGGCTCATTGCAACTTCTGCCTCCCAGGTTAAAGTGATTCTCCTTCCTCAGCCTCCTGAGTAGCTGGTTCTACAAGTATGCACCACCACGCCTAGCCAATTTTGTATTTTATTTATTATTTATTTTATTTTATTTTTTTTTGAGATGGAATCTGGCTCTGTCACCCAGGCTGGAGTGCAATGAGCTCAGCTCACTGCAACTTCTGCCTCCCAGGTTCAAGCGATTCTCCTGCCTCAGCCTCCCCAGTAGCTAGGACTACAGGCACATGCTGCCACACCCAGCTAATTTTTGTATTTTTAGTAGAGAAGGGGTTTCATCATGTTGGCCAGAATGGTTTCAATCTCTTGACCTCGTGATCTAGCCGCCTCAGCCTCCCAAAGTGCTGGGATTACAGGTGTGAGCCACCATGCCTGGCCTAATTTTTGTATTTTTAGTGGAGATGAGGTTTCACCATGTTGGCCAGGACGGTATTGATATCTTGAGCTCGTGATCTGCCTGCCTCAGCCTCCCAAAGTGCTGGGATACAGGCGTGAGCCACAGCACCCAGCAGAAATTTTTATATAAAAGCCTTCCTAAGAAATTTGGTCTCATTTTTTTTGAGGAAGTCAGAGAACTGAAATTTAGTGGTTTAGCCACCTAGAAAAATAACCTGAATAGAATAGTAATACAGAAGAGAAGATCAGCTAGATGAAAAACTGTAAGATTCTATCTAAGCCCATAGGGGCAGCCATAGTGGGCTAAGACACTGACAAAACACCAGCTGTATGCACAAGGGGGCCCTGGGAAAGGACACCTCTGACTCAATGTTCTAGGGTCAGAGTTCCTCTAGGGAGGAACACAGGGGAGATACTTGGTGGGGAATAGCCAGCACTGTGGATGAAAGTCATGGACACCCCTGTGGGAGCAGCCATCAGGCCTAAGGAAGGGCCAGTGCATACCAGTCTTTTCCCAAGCTAGGACTAGTTTCCCTGATCTCTTAGGTTCATCTGGCAGTGGCGGAGATGGGGAGGGAAGTTGGGAGCTAGTCAAGGGGCTGGTAAAACTACAAACAAGAATGGGAGAAAGCAGTGGCTATGGGGGTAGAGTGGGGAACACTTGTGGGCACAAAGGAGGAAGGGGTGGAATGACAGGGTAGACCCCTTATGGCCTTGGCTATTAGGTATGTGAAAAGCCAGCAACAGCCAAAACCCTTGCTAAGCAGGGCTTTTTATAGTCACTCACTCAGGCTGCTCTTGTGATTTGGGGCAAGGGCAGGATCCACTGCCCTGATGACCCTCCTCACACACCCCAGTTCTCAGCCCCGTTTGCCAAGCCCTAATCTCCATTCCACTAGTTTCCCTCCATGGAGACCCTGATAAGATTGAGGGCAACTGGAAGCCCAGATACAGACCCTCCCCACTTGGTCTGTTCCCAACACACACACACACACACACACACACACACACACACACACACACCCCTAACCAGGCCAGAGACTTGAGCTCAGACTGCCTGGAGCTGGTGGGGGTTGGAAAAAGGGGAGGAGGGAGGGAAGAAAGAGAAGAATCAAACAGAAACCTTCTCATCTTTCTATCAGCAGCCATGCAAGGAATATTGTTCAGCATGGCACAAAAGCGGCACTGAAAATAGCTGCACCCAGAGCGGGGCTGCCAACCACTGCCTGAGATAACGTCTACTTGGAGACACTGGTGTCTTTGTGGGGCTGTCAGTGTCCCTATTGTTCCCGAGCCTATTGCCTGGGGAATATTGTTCCCAGCTTTTGTCTCCCCCGGCTCACTTTTGTTTGCCTTTACTTACCATTTCATTCCCGCTCCCTTTGTGCTTTCCCATTCCCTCCTTTGTCTCTCCCTCTCTAAGCCTGCCTGTGGCTGTGGATTGGTGCCCAGGGAGACAATAGGCCCTACCCCCTCCCAACCTACAGCCCCACCCTGAACCACACACACCCCATAGTTCCATCCTGCTTCTCCTTCTCCCAAGTGGCACCCAAGATGTCCCAAAGGCAAGAGAGCCTTGAGGGAGGGTGGGCTTCAAGCAACCCACTCCCCTCCTGGTGACAAGGCAGAAAGGCCATTGGAATATTTGGTTCCCAGAGGAGGTCTGAAAAGTCTGATGTGGGTCCCTGCCTCTTTCTGGATCTCTCTCTCTCTCTTTATTTTTTTATTTTTTAACAAATTAGGTTTTGGGTCCAGTCAAAGGAATAAGGACAAGCTCATGCTCCACATTCTCCCAAACCCTCTTTCAAGTGCCCAGCATGCATTTCTCTGACCAGGGCACTCCGTTTTCTTCCCCCTCCCTGTGAGCCTCAAGGATCAAAGCGACCTCTGTTTATTTGCACATTCAAATCCAGACTGCCTCCAGTAACTCGACCCAGTCAGGCGCCAGGATGGTGCAAGAAAAGCCCCGCCTGCACCCTCCCCATCCAGCAGCCCTTTTGGCTGAACTGGGTAGAAAGGGGGCAGGAGTCTCCTAGGGTCAGAGTAGGGAGTGGAAGAGGAGTGGGCAGTGAGGAAAATTAGACTGCCAGTCCCTTCAGAATGGCCTCTGGGTCCTCTCACTTCAGTGACGGGGGGAAACTGAGGCATCAAAAGAGATTTAGAGTCTGGCATGGTGGCTCATGCCTGTAATCCCAGCACTTTGGGAGGCCAAGACAGGCAGATCACTTGAGGTCAGGAATTCAAGAACAGCCTGGCCAACATGATGAATCCCTGTCTCTACTAAAAATACAAAACTCAGCCCAGCATGGTGGTGGGTGCCTGTAATCCCAGCTACTTAGGTGGCTGCGGCGGGAGAATCGCTTGAACCCAGGAGATGGAGGTTGCAGCAGTGAGCCAAGATGGCGCCACTGTACTCCAGCCTGGGCGACGGAACAAGACTATGTCTCAGAAAAAAAAAAAAAAGAGAGAGAGAGAGAGACATATATAGAGAGAGAAATTTAGAAAACACAGCAATCAAACCCGGAGCTTGCTTGCCAACCTAGAGCATAGGCAGGTGTCCAATCCCAGTCCTGCATAGAGATTCTTCTCAGTTCTAGCCAGGAGACGAAAGGCACCAGGTAGTGCTTAAGGTGCTGCGTTGACTTGTAGAAAATGCTTTTTCTTCTACCTCCCCTATCTTCCTGCCTCACTACAGATGGGAACAGAGATTGGAGAGTCGAGGAAGCTTTTACTTTGGTGGGAGGCAGGCTGGGAGCAGGGATGTAATCTGAAGCCAGAGAGGAGGCTCTACTCTCTCATTGTTCTAATTCCAAGGACAATGGGAATATTCTCCAGAGAGTCATTCTATGAAAAGCTGGAAATTGGGCAGGGGATTTCCGGAAAGTTTGAATGGAAGCCAGGCTTGGCTGTGAGGAGACCAGAGGAGGAGGAAGGGAAAGAGGAAGGGAAAGAGGCCGTCTCTGGGTTCAGAGAAAAGTACTACTGGGCCCTGAGGACAAATCTGCCCTCCTGATTTCATGGCTATCAATCCCAGGCTGCCCATTTTATGTTCTGATTCTTGCTCCACCGTTTCTTTTATCTCCCTTCTCTAGCCAAGATCAGTTTAGATTCTTAATACTCTTCAAGTAGAAAGAGCAGCAGAAAACTTTGTCCCTGCCTTGGAGGCAAGAATTTAGTCTGATCCACCTTTGCAACTCTAGCCCATAGTGCAGAGCCCAGAGCATATGCAGAGCTTGGTAAATGAGCAAATAATGGATTCATGAAGACATTGTGGACTCTTGATCTTAGAGAGTCACTTTGACTATCCCGGAACTTCCGGTAGGGTAAGTATGGAACTGAAGGTTTGAGGTGAGAAAAATCTAAAGGTGAAGGATAAGATTCTGGGATAGATCAGGCAAGTGGTGTGGAACGTAGGGTGCAATTAATAGACAGCAATGACACAGCAATGCAGGACAGTATTTGGCCTCTAGAACAAAATCCCCCGCCTCAATCCTCTGTACTCTTCCCACTCACTCTACGTAGTCTGAGCTGTCTTTCAAAGACACAGAGGTGATCACTTTTTGGCTCTGCTTAAAACCATTGGCGGCTTTCCTCTGCCTTCAGTTACTTGTGAGGCACTAAAATGGAACTCTTCAAGGACAGGGCAATCTTGATTGTTTCTGTATTCACCACAGGTAACTGGTGCCTGGCCAGCGCTATAGGCACCCAGTAAATGTGGAACTGAACTAACTGACAAGTGTGTGAGTCAATGTTGCCAATTCTACAGTGTTTCCTGGATGGCATTTCAAGTTAGCTACATTCAATGATTTTGATGGTGAGTGTTTTATCCATTCTACAGTTATTGATTTTATCTTTGAAAACAGCCAAGGGCAATGAAAATAAAAACATTCACATTTATTTTTAAAATTGGTGCGGCACTTGGGAGGCCAAAGGTGGGAGGATCACTTGAGGCAGAAGTTCAAGACCAGCCAGGGCAACATAGCAAGACTTTACCTCTACAAAAAACTTAAAAATTAGCCAGGCATGGTAGCATGTACCTACAATCCCAGCTACACAGGAAGCTGAGGTGGAAGGACTGCTTGAGCCCACGAGTTCCAAGTTGCAGTGAACCATGATCATGCCACTGCACTCCAGCCTGGGGAACAGAATAAGACTCCAACTCAAAAGAAAAAAAGAAAAAAAATTGAGTCATATCTCATCTAACTAGAATACGGCTGAGAACAAGGATGTAAGTTAATGTAGGCTGCAGACTAATCAAAAGCAATGGCATAAAGAAATATATTCCATTTATGTGAAATAACAAAGTATCTCCCTTGCAGCTAGAGATGGCCAAAGAAATATATGTGGAAGAGGTTGAGCACCTGGAAACTTTAAAAGGAGCTAACTCTGGTGGTCGTTATATCTTTTCACCCTTTTCACTTTCCTCTTTGTCCTAAGAGGATCACTGCTTGAGCCTAGGAGTTTGAGTCCAGCCTGGGCAACATAGCAAGACCCCATCTCTTAAAAAATAAAAAGAACTGATGGGGTGGCTCATGTCTGTAATCTCAGCACTTTGGGAGGCCGAGGTGGGTGGATCATGAGGTCAGGAGTTCGAGACCAGCCTGACCAACGTGGTGAAGCCCTGTCCGTACTAAAAAAACAAAAATTAGTCAGGCGTGGTGGTGCGCACCTGTAATCCCAGCTACTCAGGAGGCTCAGGCAGAAGAATTGCTTGAATCTGGGAGGCAGAGGTTGCAGTGAGCTGAGATTGCACCAATGCACTCCAGCCTGGGTGACAGAGTGATACTTCATCTCAAAAAAATAAAATAAAATAAATAAAT
>NW_016807278.1:3658761-3660528 GCF_001698545.2 Rhinopithecus bieti
AAAATAAATAAATAAATAAATAAATAAATAAATAAATAAATAGAACCTGGTCATGGTCACTGGATCTCCAGCAGCCATCTTGTGACCACAAAGGGTCACTGAGTTTGAAACTTTTGTGTTAAGGAAGGCCAAACAGAAAAACAGAAAGTGCTTGAGCCCAGATGACTGAGGAGCCCACAATACAAGCTTCAAATTGCATACCTCTGAAGTTTTTTATACAGAGCGAAAAAAGCTTTTATTGGATTAAGTCCTTTAATTCAGGCCTTTATTATTAGAAGTCAGGTACAATGCCTCACTAATAAAGTACATGAGTTCTATCAATAAAGAAATACATTTCTATATCATTTCTTTGCTGAACTAATAGGAAAAAGAAAAGGAATCATAAAAGATATTCTCTTGTTTGCTAGAGCACGTGAGTAATCCTGTGGGTTTTGAAAACGAAGTCACAAGCTGAGTTTGGAGGCAGGAGCTAGAGACATAGAGACAGTACATTTGTTCTGTGCAGTAAAGCAGGAGGAATCATTCTGAGGTGACTGGGGAGCAGTGTAGAGCCCAAGCAACAGGCAAAAGATTGCTATAGATGTGTATATGGACATTGGAATCAAATGGCAGCTTACAGCCAGAAAGAAGAGAAGAAGGGGAAAAACTCTAAAAGAAGACACAAGTGGCCAGGTGTGGTGGCTCACGCCTGTAATACCAGCAATTTGGGAGGCTGAGGCAGGTGGGTTGCTTTAGGTCAGGAGTTCAAGACCAGCCTGGCCAACATGGCAAAACCCCATCTCTACATCTCTACTAAAAATACAAAAATTACCCAGGCCCTGTGGTGGGTGCCTGTTATCCCAGCTACTCGGGAGGCTGAGGCAGGAGAATCACTTGAACCCGGGAGGAGGTTGCAGTAAGCCAAGATCGCACCACTGTACTCCAGCCTGGGCAACAGAGCAAGACTCTGTTTAAAAAAAGAAGACGCAAGAACTAAAAAAACACAATGTTTTTTTAAAAGTTCATCAATGTTAATGACACTTAAATCCAAATAGGTGTATAAACTTCATCAGGGCCTGAGGGCATGAGGTTTTTGCAACACTATACAAAAGTGGATGATTCAAAATAATGAGTATATGCCATCAAAGCAAGTCTGCTCCATTTAGTCATGCAGGAACCAAGTTCTGGGTCAAGACAGCAGGTGGAGCAAAGTTGAAACCTCCTCCTTCTCCAAACACATAAAATGATAGAGGGAATAGGTTTAAAAACTCATAGCCACACTTGAAAACAAGAAAAGGAAATCTTAAAAGCTACTAAAGAGGGAAGACAGATTATTTACCAAGAAACAAGAATCAGATTGGGCTGGGTGAGGTGGCTCAGGCCTGTAATCCCAGCACTTTGAGAGGCTGAGGAGGTGGGATGACTTGAGCCCAGGAGTTCTGGGCAACATGGCGAGATCTTGTCTCTACCAAAAAAAAAAAAATTTTTTTTTTTTTTTTTTTTTGAGAGGGAGTGTCATTCTTGTTGACCAGGCTGGAGCGCAATGGCTCAATCTCAGCTCACTGCAACCTCCGCCTACTAGGTTCAAGCGATTCTCCTGCCTCAGCCTCCCAAGTAGCTGGGATTACAGGCGTCCACCATCATGCCCAGCTAATTTTGTATTTTAGTGGAGACGAGGTTTCATCATGTTGACTAGGCTGGTCTCGAAGTCCTGACCTCAGGTGATCCACCCGCCTCAGCTTCCCAAAGTGATGGGATTACAATGCCTGGCCCACAGAAAATTTAAAA
>NW_016807278.1:3660674-3690674 GCF_001698545.2 Rhinopithecus bieti
CCAGGCTGGAGCGCAATGGCTCAATCTCAGCTCACTGCAACCTCCGCCTACTAGGTTCAAGCGATTCTCCTGCCTCAGCCTCCCAAGTAGCTGGGATTACAGGCGTCCACCATCATGCCCAGCTAATTTTTGTATTTTTAGTGGAGACGAGGTTTCATCATGTTGACTAGGCTGGTCTCGAAGTCCTGACCTCAGGTGATCCACCCGCCTCAGCTTCCCAAAGTGATGGGATTACAATGCCTGGCCCACAGAAAATTTAAAAATTAGCCCGGTGTGGTGGTATGTGCCTGTAGTCCCAGCTACTGGGGAGGCTGAGGTGGGAGGATCACTTGAACCCAGGAGATCGAGACTTGCAGTGACCTGTGACTGTGCCACTGCACTCCAGCCTGGGCGACAGAGTGAGACCCTTTCTCAAAAAAATAAAATAAAATAAAATAAAATAAAATAAAATAAAATAAAATAAATCAGATTGATTCCAGACTTTCTCATATGTAAGCAGATGCCAAAAGGCAATGGAATAAAATCCTGAAAATGCTGAAATAAAATAATGTTAAATGTAAAATTCTATGCCCAGTAAGATACACGAACTCTGAAATGTTACTAATCACAGACTCTCACTGAAAGAACTGCTTGAACAAAAAGAAAAGTGAATTCTGAAGGAGAAAATGTAGGAATCAAAATGCAACACATACACATCTGTAATTTTTTTTTAGAGACAGAGCCTTGCTCTTCTCACCCAGGCTGGAGTGCTGTGGTGCAATTATATCTCACTGCAGCCTCAAATTCTTAGATCCTCCCACCTCAGTCTCCCAAGTAACTGGAATTACAGGCATCCATCACCACACCTGGCTAATTATTTTATTTTTTGTAGAGACAGGGTCTTACTATGTTGCCTAGGCTGGTCTTGAACTCCTAGGCAGAAGTGATCCTCCTGCCTCAGCCTCTCAAAGTGCTGTGATTACAAGCATGAGTCACCACACCTGGCCACATCTTTAATTTTAAAAACCAAATACGTGGGTAGGTGGTGTCATAGTAACAAACAGCCTCCACACACCCCAAGGGCTTACATGCACACAGGTGTATTTACTGCTCTGGTCAATCCATTTGCAGATGGCCAGGGTTCTGCTCGATGTGTCTTCTTTATTCTAGGATTTAAGTGGAAGCAAACGCTTCTACTACAAAGATGCTGTTTTCACAGCAGAGAGAAATGAAAAGTGGCAGAACCAAAGTATCAGCTAGGAAGTAGCACAGAGCCAGTCGCCCACAAAACTAAGTCAGATGGCCACGCTCACCATAAATGGGATGTGTCCTGCAAGTCACGAAGTCACATGGCAATGAGAGGGGTGCATAAGATCCTCTCAGGAAAGGGCATAAATAATTTGAAAATAGTAATGCAACAGGAAAAAAGGCTGGGACATTGTGACTGCTAACAGCTGTTTATTCTCGAGTGGAAAAATACAGGTAATTATGTTTTGTATTTTCAAAATTCTCAAAACAAAAAAGACACAGAAGAAAATTTAGATCCACTAGAACACAATTTTATCCTGCTTTTTAAAGTTTAATATTAACCTTGTGAGCATTTGCTCATATCATTAATAGTGTTTTCCATTTTTTGTTATATGAGGCAGAGATCTAATATGGTTTAGAAAGACCAAAATGTATGAGATAATACAGCTTTGGGGCTTAACAGGATAAAATTATGCACATTTGCGAGGAATTTGGATATCTGATATTTTATTGTATGTGATTATGACTCTGAGTGCCATATAACTTTAAATAATTAATAGAAAACTTCATTTTTAAAAATGAAAAGGTGCCAACTAATATTGAGCACATAAAGATAATGGACAGTGAGAGAATCATGAAGAAATGGTGCTTACCAATAATTCAGGTATTTTTAGTTGTCAGAAAAAAATTGTGAAAGGCTGTGAAATGGATCAAAGAATTACTAAATGTCTTCAGTGAAAACCATGCTTTATGTAGAGCTCACCCTTCTAGGTTACCTGATTCTATGGGACTTGCACCTTTCATTGTCTCTAAGCTATTTTACAACACTAGAAATTGTAAACAACTGATAGCAATGCAAATAATTCTGCTTTATACACATGAAAATGAATCTTGTCTAGTGGAGGGGCAATTGATTTTTTTCTCTTCCCATCCCCACAAAAAGCCAGTTTTGCATCTATTTATAAATTCATTTTTTGCCCTATTTATATGTGTGACCTTTGAATTCTCTTTTGAACTGGTTGAAACATCTTACTGATCCCTTCATTAATGAGTTAAATAAAATCTTTGATATGCGTTCGCTTTATATTTGAGTTGTGGTTTTATATATAGAGAGAGACTATATATATTAATTACCCTTTAATACTGAATATTCTACGAAACTTCATTTGAACACTTATTAGGAGTCAGCCTTTGAAGCTGTTTTTGCAAATATATAAAACAATCTTTTGAAGTGTTAACCATTGCCTTTCCCTTATGACTTCTTCCTTGACTTACACCCCATTTGACCCAAGGTTATTCCATCAGATTCTCTCTCTTAGTAATGTGTCTTACTGAGTGTGGGTTGCTGTAACAAAATACCATAGACTTGATGGCTTAAACAAAAATGTATTTCTTACAGTTCTGGAGACTGGAAGTCCACTATCACGGTGCCAGCCAGCTTGGCTCCTGGAGAAGCCACTCTGCCTGGCTTGCAAGATGGTTGCTTTCTTGCCATGGCCTTTCCTTGGTGGAGAGAAAGCTAGCTCTCTGGTCTCTTCTTATAAGGGTACTAATGCCGTCATGTAGGCCCCACTCTCGTGACCTCATCTAACCCTAGTTATCTCCCAAATGCTCTGCCAACAAATACCATCACCCTAGGGTTAAGGCTTTGACGTATGAGTTTTGGGGTGACACAATTCAGCCCATGGCATAATATAAATTCAAAGACAACTGTGAGTTCTGAGGCTGGGGGTGAGGTGATATCTTATTGGCAATGGCAGGGTCATCTTGCGCAGGGTAGTGGCTAGAAATGCAAAAGAGGAGGTGGAGGCAGGCACACTGAGAGGGCACCTGCAGCTCAGTGCAGACCACTGCCTCCTGCTTCCTGACTTTCTGGGTACCTATTTCTGAAAATCATCCAGAATTTTTCCAGCAAATTTCCTTTCTTTAAAAATTCTAATTTTTTTTCTCTAAATTTCCTTTTTTGTATGAGCTGATTTCTGTTATCTGCAATCAGAACAAGTTTAACCAAAACAAAGTGGCATCAAGAAGTAGGCCATAAAACCATTACCCTGGTGAAATCCAAGTCTCCATCTCTACCTCCTGGATCTTTGTGGCTGGAGAAAAACACTCAGCCTCACTGCCTTGTTTTCCCTTTAAATTTATGCATCTCAATCTCAGTGAGTTTTCTTGCTGCCCAGCAATCATCCCTTACTTCCCTGGTGTATTTACTCTCCCACCCCACTCTCCTATTTCACACCCTGTCCTCTCTCCTCAAACCTCCAATACCTCCTCCCACGTCCTCACCCTGGGCAGGAAACCTTCCTTGCTCCTTCACTAAGAAAATGGAAACCATCAGAAGAGACCTTCTAGAGATTATCACCACTTCTACCCACATGGCTTCTGGAACGCAGTGGTGTCTCGGTTTTCTTTCTACTTCACAGGTTCCTCCTTCTCAATCTCCTTTGCTAGCTTATCTTCTCCTAAACCTCTCAATCTAAGCTGTCCAACAAGTTAGCCACTGGCCTCACATCGCTACAGAGCATTAGAAATGTGGTTAGCCAGAATTGAGATTGCTGTAAGTGTTCCGGACACATAGGATTGCAAAGACTTGGCCGGGCGAGGTGGCTCACACCTGTAATCTCAACATTTTGGGAGGCTGAGGCGGGCGGATCACGAGGTCAGGAGATAGAGACCATGCTGGCTAACACGGTGAAACCCATCTCTACTGAAAATACAAAAAATTAGCTGGGCGTGGTGGCGGACACCTGTAGTCCCAGCTACTTGGGAGGCTGAGGCAGGAGAATGGCGTGAACCTGGGAGGTGGAGCTTGCAGTAAGCCAAGATTGCGCCACTGTACTCCAGCCTGGGAGACAGAGCCAGACTCTGTCTCAAAAAAAAAAAAAAAAAAAAAAAAGGATTGCAAAGACTTACTAGGAGTAAAAGGGATGTAAAATATTTCATTGTGAATTTTTATGCTGCCTACGTGATTAAATGGTAAAACTTTGGATATCTTGGGTTAAATAAAATATAGTTTAAAATTAATTTTGCCTGTTTCTTTTTTCTTTATTTTTAAATTTTATATTATTTATCTATTTTTTTGAGACATAGCCTTACACCCAGGCTGGAGTACAATGGTGTGATCACGGCTCACTACAGCCCCCAGCTCCTGGGCTCATGTGATCCTCCTGTCTTAGCCTCCCGGGTATCTGGGACTACAGTTGCATGACCATCATGCACAACTAATTTTCCTTTTCCTTTAAAAATTCAGCTTCCAGGCCAGGTGTGGTGGCTCATCCTGTAATCCCAGTACTTCGGGAGGTGGAGGCAGGAGGTTGACTTAAGCCTAGGAGTTCAATACTAGCCTGGGTAACATGGCAAAATCCCATCTCAAAATGAAATACGAAAATTGGCCAGGCATGGTGGCATGTGCCTGTGGTCTCAACTACTGGGCAGGCTGAGGTTGGGGGACTGCTTGAGCCCAAGAAGTAGAGGCTACAGTTAGCTGTGATCATGCCCCTACACTCTGGCATGAGTGACAGAGCAAGGCTCTGTCTCAAAAAACAAACAAACCAAAAGTGCAGCTAGTGGAAAATTTTAAATCAATGTGGCTCACATTATGTGTTTATTCTTCAGTACTGTTCTAAAAGTTGCAATACCCCAGGGCTCAATCTTTGACCCTCTGTTCTTTCTCTACTGTTATTCTCTTATCCAATTTTATGGCTTTAAATACTTAATATATGCCAAGAACTCCCAAATCTAAATTTCTAGCCCAGACCTCTCCTCTGAGCTCCTGACTTGTCTATGCAACTGCCTGCTCAACTTCTCCATAGGAAATACACACCTCAAGCTGATGCTTCCCTAAGCCTTCCCCATCTCAGTTCATGGCAACTCTCTCCTTCTCATTGCTCAAGAGAGAACCTTGAAGTCAGCTTCGACTCCTTTCTTTCTCTCAAACACCATACCCATTTCTTCCTGTGGGTTTCTCTTCAGAGTATATCTGAAATCTAACCAATTTTCATAATTTTCCCTGCTACTACCACCATTTCTTGCCTGCATTGCTGGAATAGTAACAGGTCTTCTAGCTTCTACCCTTGCACTTCCATAGTCTGTTCTCAACACAGCTGCCTGAGTGATCCTTTGAAAACAGAGTGGCTCCTGTCACTCCTCTGTTCAAAATCCAGCCACAACTCCCCATGTCTCTGAGAGTAAAAACCCAAGTCCTACAGTGGCTACAAGGCCCTACATGGTTCAACCCCCATCAATTCTCTGGCCTTGTCTTACAGTGGCTGCAAGGCCCTACACAGTTCAACCCCTATCAGTTCTCTGGCCTTGTCTCCTGCCATTCTCATTCACCCAGTCCAGCCATACTGCTGTTTCTTAAAGTACCAGGCATGCTCCTGCCTTGAGGCCTCAGTATTAGTTGCTCTCTCTGCCTGGGATGCTCTGCTCTTAAATGTTCAGATCTGATTTTCTTACTTCCTTCAAGTCTTTGTTCAAATGTCACAATCTAAACTGGGCTCCTCTGTTTAAAATTGCTACCTCCCACAGATCTCTTTACCCCCATTTACTTTTTCTTTTGTCCAAAGAACTTACTTATCACCCCCCAACATCCTGTACAATTTACTTAGTTATTATGTTTGTTGTTATCCCACCCACCTACCCCATACCCCTAGAATGGAAGGTCCTCTTGGGCAAGGAACTTGTGTCTCTTGCTTCCTGGTGCATTTCAAGTGCTCACAACTGTGTCTGGCATGTAAGAGGCACTCAGTACTGCTATTGTTTGAATGCCCCCTCCAAAACTCATGTTGAAATTTAATTGCCATAGTGATGATATTAAGAAGTGGGATTGTTAAGAGACAATTAGGCCATGAGGTCTCTGCCCTCATGAATGGATTAATGCTGTTATCTCCAGAGTGGGTTCCTGATAAAAAGCAAGTTGGGGCCTGTCTGCTCTAGCTGGCTCATATCTACTCTTTTGCCCTTCTGCCTTCCGCCATGGGATGGATGCAGCAAGAAGGTCCCAGGCAGATGCGGGCCCCTCCACCTTGGACTTCCCAGCCTCCAGAACGACAAGAAATTAATCTCTGTTCTTTGTAAATTACCCAGTCTATGGTATTCCATTATAGCAACAGAAAACAAATCTGTTGAGTGAGATTTAGGCTAATCGGAACAGTTCAATGATTTTGACAAGGGACAATAAGGCAAATTCCAGTTCAAATGTGCAAAGCTGAAAGCAGGGGAAAAAAAACTGAACTACAAACCAGATTCTGAAATCCAGATGAATCAATCAACAACTTGCAAGGCCCAAATACAGTTAACCAAGTGCTCTAATTTGCTCAATTTTTGTGTAAAAATGGTTGATACACTTGACTGGAAAAATGTGGAATCCTAAAACATTTATTGGGAACATGGAGAAGACACTAACAATTGTGGAAATCCTGGTCTTGGACCCTCTGAAACAGCCTCTTGTCATGCACCCTTTTGCTGAAAGAGGGCTCTCATTCCAAGGCTAAGACTGGAATGCAGTTTGGGGGCAGGGGCAACATTCCTAGGGAGATTAAAGAAGATAGGTTGCTTGCAACTCCCTTGATACCCTCTTGTTCTGGGTCTGTGCCCGAAGGCTAAGGCCATTAAGCAGAAAACAACTGGTGTTGCTAAGAAATGGAAGACACACAGTCCTTGCCCAGGCCTGGCTTTTCACCTCAGTAGGGTTGGAAATACACATGGTAAGACCCAGCAGTGTTGCTGATATTCTTTCACCCATAAACAAACATTTCTTTTTTCTTTTTTCTTTCTTTATTTTTTTTTGAGATGGAGTCTCACTCTGTTGCCCAGGCTGGAGTGCAGTGGAGCAATCTTGGCTCAATGCAACCTCCACCTCCCAGGTTTAAGTGATTCTTCTGCCTCAGCCTCCCAAGTAGCTGGGACTATAGGCACGCGCCACCACACCGGGCTAATTTTTGTGTTTTTAGTAGAGATGGGGTTCTCTGTATTGGCCAGGTTGGTCTCAAATTCCTGACCTTGTGATCTGCCCACCTCAGCCTCCCAAAGTGCTGGGATTACAAGCATAAACCACCGTGCCTGGCAACAAACATTTCTTGAGCTTCTATTATGGTCAGACACATTCTTGGCCTTGATGAAACAGTGATGAGAGTTTTTAATATAAGGTCCCTGGTTTCATGGAGCTTATATCCCGGTTGGGAAGACAGAAAATAATCAAGTAAAAAGGAATTTAGGTAGTTTCAGATGACAGCACTTGGTAGACATTAAGAAGAAAATTAAAAACGGAATATGATGTGAGAGAAACTAGTTTAGATAGGGTGGTCAGGGAAGGTCTCTGAGGTCTATTAGATACAAAAAGCCAAACTAATGATTTTCTTGCTCTCACACTCAAAGCAGCTCAGAACACTTAACTTGTGATCACCAAATCGTGTTGGCATTTCTCCCTACCAATTCTCCAGAGTACAGTAACTGCATATCCTATAATTCAATTCAATTCTAACACTAGATACCTGGACACAGCATCAGATCCCACAGGGTGAGGGCTCAGTCCCCCAAGACTGCCCCACTTCAGGTACCAATTGCAAGTCCCAGGTTATGACCTGTGATTCTGACCTATCAGCCATAAATCCAGGTTCCCACAATCCCCCTCCTCGGGTTTGATAATTTGCTAGGACAGCCCATAGAATCCAGGGAAACACTTACTTATGTTTACTGGTTTATTGCAAAGCCTATTTATTATAAAGGGTAGAGATGAAAAGCCAGATGCAGAAGTGCATAGGGAAAGGCACGGGGGAAGAGGCACCTCCATGTGTTCAGCAACTTGAAAGCTCATCAGATCTTGTTAAGGAGTTTTTATAGAGCTTAACTTCCAGCTTCCAGCCCCCTTTCCTGGAGGCTGGTGGATGGGCTGAAAGTTCCAACCCTCTAATCCTCTAATCACTGGGTCTTTTTGGTGACTGACCACATCCTGGGCTATCTAGGGGCTTCACCCCAAATCACTCATTAGCATGAACCCAGGTGTGATCAAAGGGGGCTCATTATGAATAACAAAAGGCACCCCTATCACTCAGGATATTTTTTTTTTTTTTATTTTTTTTTTTTTTTTTTTTTTTTTGAGGCGAGTCTCACTCTGTCGCCCGGGGCTTGCGAGTGCAGTGGCCGGATTCTCAGCTCACTGCAAGCTCCGGCCTTCCTGCGGGCTTTACGCCATTTCTCGCCTGCCTCAGCCTCCCGAGTAGCATGGGTACTAACAGGCGCCCGGGCCCACTTCGCTCCGGCTAGTTTTTGTTATTTTTAGTAGAGATGGGGTTTCACCGTGTTAGCCCGGATGCGTCTCGATTCTCCTGACCTCGTGATTCGCCCCGTCTCGCCTCCCAGTGCTGGGATTACAGGCCTTGAGCACCGCGCCCGGCCTTCACTCAGGATATTCTAAGGGTTTTAGGAGCCCTGTGACAGGAACTGGGATATGTCATATCATACCACAGAGGGTAATATTTCCTCTAAGACCAGATGATGAAAAGGATCCAGCCATGCAAAGAACATTCAGGTAGAGAGAAGAACAAGCACCGAGGCTCTGGGCTGGGGAGGATGTTCATGGAGCACCAAGGAAACATGTGTGGCTCTAGAGAAGTGAGTGAGAAGAGAAGGGATAGAAGATGAAGCTGGAGAAGTCGCGTGGGGTTAGACTATGCAGTGGGACACTGACAGTTACAAAGTGAGTATCATATTCTGACTTTAATTTTATAAATATTTCTCTAAACTGTAGGGATGGTTAAAAAGCTAATTCAATATACCAGGTGAAAAGACTTATGGCTTGGACAAGGAGGATGGTGTTTGTAATGGAAATAAAAAGACACGAATGAATTCAGAGATACTAGATATTTTAGAGTGTGAAAAACCGAATGCACCAGACAATTAACCATAGTAACTTGTATTCAACAGTGAAAACGAAGGGGTGATGTAGGGGATCAGAATATGCCACCCCATGATATGCCACTTTGGCATAAGGATTATTTTGAGCTGAAAGCAATTGAGAAACAGCAGACACTGAAAAAAATTCTCTGCCGTCCCCCTCATTTGCCTAAAAGTCTGACATGAATTTTCATTTGTAGAGATGGCTCTCTCTCCCACACCAGCAATAGAAGGACAACTATGAAACTCTTAATTACCAGAGACAACTCGAGACCTTAACAGCCCAGAAATGGCACAGAGAGGAATCTACATAGAAACCTTATAAAATAGCCCTTATCATCCATTAGTTTCCTTCACATATCTACCTTGACACAGTTTGCCATCCCTAAAAGGCCTAAATTGCTTTTCCTTTTCTTTTCTTTTCTTTTTTTTTTTTTTGTGAGACGGAGTCTCACTCTGATGCCCAGGCTGGAGTGCAATGGCATGACCTCGGCTCACTGCAAACTCCGCCTCCTGGGTTCAAACGATTCTCCTGCCTCAGTCTCCCAAGTAACTGGGATTATAGCACCCACCACCACACCCAGCTAATTTTTGTATTTTTAGTAGAGATGGGGTTTCACCATGTTGGCCAGGCTGGTCTCAAACTCTGCCCTCCTCGGCCTCCCAAAGTGCTGGGATTACAGGTGTAAGTCACCATGCCCGGTCCCTTTCCTTTTTTTTATTTGAAATAAGGCCTCACTCTGTTGCCCAGGCTGGAGTGCAGTGGCACAATCAAGGTACACTGCAGCCTCAACCTCCTGGGCTCAAGTGATCCTGAGTAGCTGGGATCACAGGCATGCACCACTATGCTTGTCTAACTTTTTTATTTTGTAGAGACAGGGTCTCCCTATGTTGTCCAGGCTGATCTCAAACTCCTAGGCTCAAGTGATTCTCTTGCCCTGACCTCCCAGAGTGCTGGAATTGTTGGTATGAGCCACCACACTCAGCCCTAAATTGCTTTTCCTTTATCTTGTCACTTCTCTACAAATGTATTGTTCTTTGCTAACATGCTATAAAAGCCCCAAGTTCTAAACATCCCTTTGAGTTACTCATCACTGAGTTCTTCTTGCATGTATCCATGTTGCTTTTGTTAATAAGCTCTGTTTGTTTTTCTCGTGTTTATCTGTCTTACCTCAGTTTAATTTCTGGGGCCCCAGCTGCAGAACTTAGAAGGGTAGACAAAAAGGTTTTTTCCTCCCCTACCGTGGATAATTGTGCACTATCTGTCACACAACAGCATTTATATACTCTCAAAGTGGTAGAAATGAACATGCTCATTAAAAAAACCTAAAGATATAGTCTCTCTGTTGCATATAAAAATAAGAAGCACGTAACTTAAAATTATGCTTAGTAATCAGTGTTTCCTGGAAATGGTCTAGGTACCTAATTAATATCCATTAATTGTTGCAATTTAGAATCACTCTAAAATTTTAAGTTACCAAAGATCTTGGAAACTACAAGCTAATTATTGTCAAAATAAGGCTTATCGGAATGATTTTTCTATTTGATTAAACATAAATTTATATGTTTTATAATCTTAAACATTACGTAGAACTAATGCTAACTTATTCAATCAGTAGATCTGTAGGAGTTAAAGGGCATACCTAAGTAGAATAAAAATGTACACTTATACTTAATGTCTGTAATTCAGAGAAAATATAACCAAAAGTATTAAGCTAGTTTTGCTTGCTAGAGATTTATCTAAATTATGTTAACTCGAGTTCTAAAAATGTTTCTGAGTTAGTTTCTATAAGAACACTTCTTTTTTCACATTAAAAATATTAGAAGGCCGGGTGCAGTGGCTTATGCCTGTAATCCCGGAACTTTTGGAGGCTAAGGGAGGCAGATCACTTAAACCCAGGAGTTTAAGACAAGCCTGGGCAACTTGGAGAAACCCCATGACTACAAAAAATACAAAAATTAGCCAGTTGTGATGACATGTGCCTGTAGGTAGTCCCAGCTATTTGCGAGGCTGAAGCAAGAGGATCACTTGAGCCCAGGAGGTCTAAGCTGCAGTGAGTCATGATAGTGCCACTGCACTCCAGCCTAGGTGACAGGGTGAGACCCTGTGTCAGAAAAAAAAAAAAAAATAGAGGTTAGATTTCCTTAATTTCTGGGAATTTTAGGAATATTTCACTTATATAAGTGCTTATTTATCTCTAAGCCAATCAAAATATAATTCTTCTAAGAGGCTTTGTAATCTAAATTATTAATACCATCTGGAGGTAGGATAATACTACACATTCACACAACGAGCATAAAGACTTTCATGAGTTATGGATACATGAACACACAGACAGACTGAGAAAGAACTCTTAGGGCTCCAATTCTAAAATTTCAACTATGGGTCAAGCATAACCATAAGGTGGGTCACACAGTTGGAGTTAGCACAGCCAGGATTCCAGCCCTGGTACTCTAGCTCCACATGGACTAAGTGATTGAGTTAACCACTTGCAGTAGCCCTACTTTATGGCCAAGTGCAGTGGCTCACACCTGTAATCTCAGCACTTTGGGAGGCCGAGGTAGGCGGATCACCTGAGGTCGGGAGTTCAAGACCAGCCTGACCAACATGGAGAAACCCTGTCTCTACTAAAAATACAAAACTTAGCCGGGCGTGATGGTGGGCACCTGTAATCCCAGCTACTCGGGAGGCTGAGGCAGGAGAATCACTTGAACCTGGGAGGCGGAGGTTGCAGTGAGCCGAGATTGCACCACTATACTCCAGCCTGGGCGATAGACTGAGACTCCATCTCAAAAAAAAAAAAAAAGCCCTACTTTACAAAATGGGGAAAATCAGTATAGCTAAAATAAAGATTTCCTCTTAGAAAGGGGGAATAAAGGAAACTTCCAGTACAGCTCCAACATTTTGATAGCAAATGAGGTACCCAGGTCCTGCTGGGCAGGAACAGATACTGAGGTAAAAATACAACACCTACATGGCCGGGAGTGGTGGCTCACAGCTGTAATCCCTGCACTTTGGGAGGCTAAAGCAGGTGGATCACTGGAGGTCAGGAATTCAAGACTAGCCTGGCCAACACGGTGAAACCCCATCTCTACTAAAAATACAAAAATTAGTTGGGTGTGGTGGTGGGCACCTGTAATCCCAGCTATTTGGGAGGCTGAGTCATGAGAATCGCTTGAATCCAGAAGGTGGGGGTTGCAGTGAGCCGAGATCCTGCCGTTGCACTCCAGCCTGGGCGACAGAGAGAGACTCCATCTCAAAAAAACAAACAAAAAGTCAAATTTGTAAACAAAGAAAGAATAAAGTCATCCTAGTTTCAGAGATCACTTAACTACCACTTTCCAGGAGCTCTCTAGTCTTGCCAAGGGCAAAGATATCACAGTTGTCTTATTTAATTTTTTCTGGATGGTCCTAAACCAAGGTGGCAGGTTTAGTTTAAAATCAGAAGATACTATGTCTCCTTCTCTAAATTACAAGACCTTTCAGAATACTGTGATATTTTGACTTAGAAAAAATATATAAATAAACTTTTTAGATTAGGCAACTGGAAATAACTAGAACAAGGACACCTCTATGTCTAGTCTAGACAAAGACACCTGTTCATAGTATAAGGAAAAGAAACACTGAAAGAACGGTTGCTCTACCCTAGCTCAAAAGATAGGATCTGAAAAGACAAAGAACAAAGTTTGGTTGCCAAATGACAGCTCTGCACGAGTAGCTGCTCTGGTCTGTCCACAACTGCCCTTAACACAAAAGGGAGAAATTTCCACACAATTGCAAAAACAGAATACTTTCTTTCTACCGTGAACCCTACCACCATTCTATCATTCTCTTCCTTGGAGTAACAAAAAGTTTTCAGTGGTAGAAATCTCAAATACACCTCAGTCTCTGTCTTTGTCTCAGCTGTTTCCTGTCTGTTTGGGCTTTCTCACTAGCCAGTATACTGTTCTGCTTAGTAATTTCACTCCAGTGAATTTGTTATAAGTGGAGTACCATAATTTGACCAATAGTTTGATGATGGCAGAGACTGACTAATCACTGCCTGATGCCTCCCCTATAAACATCTCAAACCTTGGACCTAGCTGTGATAGACTCTGGGTCAAATACAATTCAGATGTGGGACACACAACAAAGGCTGGATCCTTAAAGATCTCAACTGATCTAGTTATGACCTCCCAAAACTGCTGCACAAAGGAGGATGTCGAAGCCCTTT
This sequence comes from Rhinopithecus bieti, assembly GCF_001698545.2. Classification (NCBI taxonomy): domain Eukaryota; kingdom Metazoa; phylum Chordata; class Mammalia; order Primates; family Cercopithecidae; genus Rhinopithecus; species Rhinopithecus bieti. The sequence goes on from NW_016807278.1 coordinate 3,674,012, forward strand.
AGGCTGTCTTATCCTGTATTCTGCCAGAAAAAAAAAAAAAAAAAACTTCCTTGCACTAGCTCTTGTATTACCTGCATTCTGCCTGTCAAAAAGGCCTGTAGGTTCAGCAGCCACATCGTACAAGAGCTAGGGCTATTAATAATTTGCTTTCTTGCTTCCCTATAATTGCCAATGCCAATTACATCCTATCCTCAATCCCTGAAACAGCTACTTACTTTATAGTCATAGGTCTATTCCTTACATGCTTTAGAATGTCCTTGCAAACATACTCATGTGTTTTTTTATTTGGGAAAACCAACACTACTTGTGGACAATGATGCCCAAAGGGCTTACAGAAGCATCCTCTTATTTCACCCAAGTCCTCAACAATAACCCTGGAGACATCCAATTCTCCTAGGAATCTATTCTTGTAAAATATGATGCCTCTCTGTTATGCTGTCCAGATGAAGAGGCTTGCAAAATTGATTTTCTCCATTTGCAGAGAGTGTTTACATACAAGGCACACAATGTCTCTAAGAATAAACTCCCAAGTTTATCACATCCAAGTCCATTATCTAGGCCATGACATCACACAAGATGGAAAGCCTCTTTGTTGAAAAACTTTAGGGACTTGCCCCCATCCAATTACTAAAAGACAACATCAAGGATTTCTCAGCCTCGTAGAAAACCATAGACATTGGATTCCTAATTTTCAGAATTTGCTGTCCCTTTAAATGTTCTGATAACAGCAGAAATACCTGAGCCCTTGCCCTGGACGGGTTCACTTGAGACTATTTTCTATAACTTGAAGGACTCCTTTCAAAACATTCCTATCCTTGAATTTCCCAATTACTATAAACCTTTCTATGTATACATGAAAGATCAGTACAAATCTTGGGGGCTTCTAAATCAAAAGCTCAATGGACATCATAGTCCAGTAGCTTATTTTGGCCTCTCACTTGACCCTGTAGCAAAAGCCTACCCTTCTTGTTTGTGTGTAGTCACAGCAGCTGCAAAGTTAACTGAAGCCTTTGATGATTTAGTCTTAGGATTTCCACTTAACCTCATGGTCCCTCATGCTGTTCAAGCCTTATATTCAACTAAAAGCTACCCAATATTTTTGTGCTTCTAGATCGACCTCCTATGGAATCCTTCCACTCTAACATGCATATATTTTCAGTACTGCAATACCCTAAACCTCACCACCTTTCTTTCCCTTCCAGAGGAAGGCGAACCTCATGACTGTCATGCATGAGTTTGGGAGGATTCTTTGCCTTACTCTGATCTTGATTTCTAATTTAATTCCACTGAAGTAAAATAACACACTTAATATAATTTGATTTATTTTAAATGTATTAAGACTTGTTTTATGTCCCAGAATATGGTTTGTGGTATATGGTTCCATGTGTGCTAATAAAGAATTTTCAGACCAGGTGTGGTGGCTTTGTACTTTCTTTGTCTCCCAGCACTTTGGGAGGCTGAGATGGGCGGATCATGAGGTCAGGAGTTCAAGACCAGTCTGACCAACATGGTGAAACCCAATCTCTACTAAAAATACAAAAATTAGCTGGACATGGTGGTGCACACCTGTAATCCCAGCTACTCAGGAGGCTGAGGCAGGAGAATTGCTTGAACCTAGGAGGTGAATGTTGCAGTGAGCTGAGATCGTGCCACTGCACTTCAGCCTGGGTGACAGAGTGAAACTCTGTCTCAAAACAAAACAAAAAAACAAACAAACAAAAAAAGAATTTTCAAAAATAAAAGAATGAAATAAAAAATAAGGCTGGGCACAGTGGCTCACACTGTAATCCCAGCACTTTGGGAGGCTATGGAAGAGGCATCACTTGAGACCAGGCGTTCAAGACCAGCATCAGCAACATAGTGAGATCCTGCCTTTACAAAGTAAATAAATAAAAAAGAATATTCTTGCAAGGGTTTGGGTTAACTATAAAGTTAGAGGTCATAGTCTTCAAGACTGTCCTCACCTCTGACACTAAGTAAAAGCTCAGGATGTTCCCAAAACCACTCTAAGTTTTTTTTATTTTTTTTTTTGAGACAGAGTCTCACTCTGTCACCCAGGCTGGAGTGCAGTGGTGCGATCTCGGCTCACTGCAAGCTCCGCCTCCCGGGTTCACACCACTCTCCTGCCTCCCAGGTTCACGCCTTTCTCCTGCCTCAGCCTCCCGAGTAGCTGGGACTATAGGCGCCCACCACCATGCCCAGCTAATTTTTTGTATTTTTAGTAGAGACAGGGTTTCACCGTGGTCTCAATCTCCTGACCTCGTGATCTGCCCACCTCAGCCTCCGAAAGTGCTGGGATTACAGGTGTGAGCCACCGCCCCTGGCCCACTCTAAGTTTTGATAACTTGCTAGAACTCATATAACCCACTGAAAGTATACTCATGGCTATAGCTGTGATTATTGGGAAAAGGTACAATTAAAATCAGCCACCATACAAGCACGTTAAACAGAGTCTAGGAGAAGTATCCAACATGAAGTTCCTGTTTTCCTTTTTCTGTGGCATCAGGACTCATCATTGGTTTATGACAATATGCAAGAAGTATTACCATCCAGGAAAGCTCACCTGAGCTTCAGTGTCCAGTTTTTATTGGGGCCTCATCATAAAGGCATGATTGATTGCCCATATGGTTGAATTCAGTCTCCAGGTTGGCTTCTACCAGATAACCCAAAGCCCCTACTCTCAGACTATTAGCTGTGGCCAGCCCCACCCCATAAGATGTGGCCAGCCCCTGCTTTAAACAAAGACATTTCTATACAGTATGACACAGATTATCTGCCAGAAGCTGAGGGCAAAGGCCAGACCTCTCTTTGGGAAAGGCCAAATTTTTTACTAAACAATTTTGTGGTTCTATAAAGTGTTCTAGAAATGTCAATTAAGTAAAATTGGTTGATAGCTTATGCCACATCTTTTATATCCTTACCCATTTTCTGTTTATTTGTTACATCCATCATTGAGAGACAGGCATTGCAATCTTCAACTATAATTGTGGATTTGTCTAATTTTAGTTACCTCAGTATTTTCTTAATGTATGCTGTGCTATCAGGTACATAAACATTTAAGATTATTATGCCCTTTTGATAAATTGACATCTTTATCATGAAAGGATCCTCTTTATCCCTTATCATATTGTTTTATCTGAAATACATTTTGTTGGATATTAACATAGATACTCCAGTTTACTTTTCCTTTTTTGTAACAGCGTTACTGAAATAAAATTCACACATACCTCTCTTTGAAGTGTACAATTTAGTGACTTTTAGTATATTCACAGAGTTCACATCCATCACCACATCCATCACATAGATTTGTGATAATTCTAGAACATAAATATAAGCATATATATGAACATATATATGAATCTATATCTATATTATATTTTCTTTTTTATTACAGCTTATTTTATTACAGCTTACTTTTCTTTTATTACAGAGTTACAAGCGTTTTTCAAATATTCTGGATATAACTCCTCTATCTGATATATAGATATAGATATATATTTGTGGAGACAGGATCTTGCTGTGTTGACCAGACTGGTCTCAAACTCCTGGCCTCAAGTGATCTTCCTGCCTTGGTTTCCCGAGATACTGGGATTACAGACATGGGCCACTGCACTGCCATCCAGAACATTTTAATCAACTTAAAAAGAAGCCACATCAGCCGCTACTCCCCATTTTCCCTAACTAACAGCCTGGCTACCACTAATCTACCTTTTCTCTTTATGAATTGACCCTTCTGGACATTTCATATACATAGGATCACATAATATGTGATGCTTTGTGTCTAGCTTCTTTCAGTTAGCTAGCATAATGTATTCAAGGTTCATTTATGTAATAGTATGTATCAGAACTTCTTTTCTTTTTATGGCCAAATAATGTTCTATTGTATGAATATTACATTTATCTGTTGATAGACATTTGGATTACTTGCAGTTTTTGCTGATTATAAATAATGATGCTATGAACATTCATGTGTTCATAATTGTTTGTGTGACACATGCTTTCAATTCTCTTGGTACATACCTTGAGTATATACCTAGGAGTGGAAATGCAGTGTCATATAGTAACTCTATGGTTAACTTTTTGAGGGGCTGTCCAGTGGTTTTCCAGAATACGCCATTTTGCATTCCTAATAACAATTTAAAAGAGCTCCAATTACCCACAGCCTCACCAATACTTGTTATTATTCTTCTTTTTCATTATAGCTATTCTAGTGGGTGTGTAGTGATATTATATTTCTTTCTGGTTTTGCTTTATATTTCTGTATTGACATATAGTGACATTGGGGACCTTGTCATGAGCCCATCAACCATTTGTGTATCTTCTTTGAAAAAATGTCTGTTCAATTCCTTTGACTATTTTTAAATTGGCTTATTTGTCTTTTTTCTTTTTCTTTTTTTTAGATAATGTCTGGCTCTGTTGCCCAGTCTGGAGTGCAGTGGTGCCATCTTGGTGACTGCAATCTCCACCTCCCAGGCTCAAGCTATCCTCCCACTTTAGCTTCCCAAGTAGCTGATACCACAGGCACACACTGCCATGCCCAGCCAATTGTCGTATTTTTCAGAGATGGGAAGTCACCATGTTGTCCAGACTGGTCTTGAACACATGAGCTCAAGTGATCTGCCTGTCTTGGCCTCCCAAAGTGCTGGGATTACAGGTCAAAGCCACCACACCCAGCTTATTTTTCTTTTTATTACAGAGTTACAAGCATTTTTCAAATATTCTGGATATAACTCCTCTATCTGATATATGACTTGAAAATATTTTCTCACATTCCAGGAGTCATTTTTTTTTCTCTTTCTTTTCTCTAATAATTCATTGCTCTTTCTTTCTTGAGATAGGTCTCACTCTGTCACTCAGGCTGAAGTGCAGCGGTGTTATCACAGCTCATGGCAGCTTCAACTTCCTGGTCTCAAGCAATCCTCCCACCTCAGCCTCCTAAGTAGCTGGGAACATAGATGCATGCCACTATGCCTAGCTATTTTTTATTTTTTTGTAGAGATGAGGGTCTCCCTGTGTTACCCAGGCTAGTCTTGAACTCCTGGGATCAAGTAGTCCTCTGGCCACAGCCTCCCAAAGTGCTGTGGGCTTTTTCACTTTCTTGATGATATTCGTCAAACCATGAAAGCTGCTCTTTCTTTCTATCTTTCCTTCCTTCTTTCTTCCCTCCTTCCTTCCTTCCTTCCTTCCTTCCTTCCTTCCTTCCTTCCTTCCTTCCTTCCTTCCTTCCAGATGGAGGCTCACTCTGTTGCCCAGCCTGGAATGCAGTGGCATGATCTCAGTTCACTGCAAGCTCCACCTCCTGGGCTCAAGTGATTCTCCTGCCTCACTCTCCCAAGTAGCTGGGATTACACGCACATGTCACCATGCCTGGATAATTTTTGTATTTTTAGTAGAGACAGGGTTTCACCATGTTAACCAGGCCGGTCTTGAACTCCTGACATCAGGTAATCTGCCTGCCTCAGCCTCCCAAAGTGTTGGGATTACAGGTGTGAGCCACCGCACCCAGTTGAAAAGTTTCCAGTATGATGAATTTCAATTTATCTATTATTTCTTTGTCTCTTGTACTTTTGGTGTCATCTCCAAAAAACTATTGTCTAATCCAAAGTCAAGACTATTTATACATATGTTTTCTTCTTTTTTTTTTTTTGAGACGGAGTCTCAAACAAGGGAACTGGAGAGTAAAGCCAATATTTTAGGTAAAAATGGGATCCTTAATTTCTGGAAAACTGAGTTCCTTCTGGTTTATACATCAGGCACAGAAAGGAGCAAAGTCTTACAGAAATGGCAAAATCTTACTAAAGATGACTTACAATGGAATGTTCTGAATGAACAACAATGCGTTGAAGTGCGTTTTAAAATGAAGACTCAAATATTAAATCTTATAAACTTTTAGCTTAGTTACTATCCCGATCCAAAGGAAATAGACTGCTGCAGCACCAACTGGCTGACTTTGGATAAATAATGGGCCACATTTACCTGACTAATGGATGGGATTGAGTTAGAGACCCTCCCCTCAGTAAAGTTCCTCTTGGTTAAAAATTAGTTAAAGATGACAGGGCCCAATCAGCGTCAAATTTGAACCTTGCCAGTTTGATATTTGGTGCCCCATGCAGCCAGTTGAGTGGCATCTTGCAAAATTCAGAGGCTGTTGCCCGTGGTTCCATGAAACAGAAAAATATGATTTTCCTTTATGATGTGGCTTGGCCCCAGGGCTATAGTGTGGAGATCTTGGTCACTAGGACCACACAGGGAAAGGGAACCCAGAAGCTTGGCATGCAGGCCAAAGGGTAAGAATTTCTTACTAGTCAGACTTCTGGCCCCTCTCTTCCTCTCTCTCTCTGTGCAGACTGGCTGAATGAATGGTAAAAATCATTGTTTATCTCCTCTGTAAAGTTTTGATTAATGGAAAAAATGATTCATGAGGCTCATCGTAAGCTGTATTGTGCTTTTTGTGTCTTTCTGTATTGTTGTCATAACGAGGGGTACCTTAGGAGAGAATGCAGGCTTAGGACCCCATAAGCCTGTTGTTCAGGAGGGCTCAGCAAAATTGGTCAGTAATAAACTTTGCTGCAGTTTCTTGAAAAAAAAAAAAACTGGATGAAGTCTCCATCTTGTCTTGTATGTCCTTGGTGCTTGACCTGGTAACTACGTGGCTGGACTTTCTTTGGGTCTCTGCCATTTAAAAATGCCCAGGTTCAATTCCCAGCTTAGGAAGTGAGTACTTTCTGGTTGGTATTTGGGTAATATTTGCCATTTTTTTATTCTCTTCCCCTCCACAAATTGTCTTGAATTTTCCTTTCTCATAGCACCTGTGAGGTTACTTCAGTAAAGTTTAAAAGCCAGAAATATCAGCCATTTGGTCTGGCTAAAGTCAGGTAAAAAGAAATTTAAAAGGACTTTTAAAGTCAGCTTAATTAAAAGTGGATATTCAAGCTCTAACAACCTGGGACTCCTTGGGAAAAACAACAGATACAAGAGATTCTGTTTTGGGAAAAACCTCTGTTTTCCTCATGAAATCCTAGGAATTGAAAGTGGATAGATTCTTTCAAAATCTAAGGCTGTGTTCTGTTTTGCATTGCATTATTTGACATTTTTTACTTTGGGAGTATCAGAAATTACTTCACATTATGAGAGAGCTCTGGTGTGTAATAACTAAGTAGGAAATATACTTTTAGGGATGTCTAGTGACAGTTATGGGGAAATACTCAGCTCTGCACATTTGGACGAGAGAAGCATGCTCTTGGCCACATAGAAGTATGGAGATGTCTCCACCCCCCACTGAGAGATAAGACTCCCATGGGGATGGGCTGACTCCCTTTTTTGGGGGGGGATCCAGGATCTGGTATAAAAATGGGACTTAATTTTTTGAGATGTTTTGCTTTCTAGCTGTGCCTGCTTTTCATATTAGGCCCTAGAAACTGTATGCTATCCTGGCCCTGTTCTTCCAAGGACTCCACTGTAAAGCCAGTAATCCAATTAAGAAACCAAGAAACTGGTGCTGGGTGTGGTAGATCATGCCTGTAATCCCAGCATTTTGGGAGGCCAAGGTGGATGGATCACCTGAGGTCAGGAGTTCGAGATCAGCCTGACCAACATGGTGAAACCTTATCTCTACTAAATACACAAAAATTAGCTGGGTGTTGTGCATGCACCTGTAATCCCAGCTACTCAGGAGGCTGAGGCAGGAGAATCACTTGAACCCAGGAGGCAGAGGTTGCAGTGAGCTGAGATTGCGCCACTGTACTCCAACCTTGGCGACAGAGTGAGAATCCATCCAAAACAAAAAAAAAAAAAAAAAAAAAAGAAAGAAACTTAGAAACTGGTAAATGAAAAATCTTACAACTACTGCAACTACTGGATCTTCTTCTGTCTGTCTGTCTGGTTATGTATGTGTTGCGTGTGTAATGTTTATATAAAAGCTCTAACTAATTGGCTTTAAGAAAAATAAGCACTTAAATCAAATATTTTGAAAGAAAATAAAACAGCAATGCCTTTTAGTTCATGTAACTTTAGTAATCATAGGGAAATAAAAGTTTTGAAGATTATTGGCAAAATAAAGACATTTGGTCTAAATTAGGGAGGTTAGATATTAGGTTTGCTAAATGTTTTAAGGTCATAAACTGCTATGACTTTTCAAAATTGTTCAATTTGCCTAGCTTGGAGACATTAGATTCTAGATAAGGCCTAGGGCATGTGGAATTAGCTATGCCCCCTAGCTATGCAAAGAAAGTTATAAAGAAAACATATTTTATATAAGAAAGAATCTTGTGACTGGGCATGGTGGCTCATGCCTGTAATCCCAGCACTTTGGGAGGCCGAGGTGGGCAGATCACAAGGTCAGGAGTTCAAGACCAGCCTGGCCAACATGGTGAAACCCCATCTCCACTAAAAATATAAAAATTAGCCTGGCATTGTGGCACGTGCCTGTAATCCCAGCTACTTGGGAGGCTGAGGCAGGAGAACTGCTTGAACCCAGGAGATGAAGGTTGCAGTGAGCCAAGACCACGCCACTACACTCCAGCCTGGCAACACAGTGAGACTCTGTCTCAAAAAAAAAAAAGAAAAGAAAAGAAAAGAAAAGAAAAGAAAAAGAAAAAATCTTGTGGCCAGGTGCAGTGGCTCACACCTGTAATCCCAGCACTTTGGGAGACTGAGGCAGGTGGATCACCTGCGGTCAGGAGTTCGAGACCAGCCTAGCTAACATGGTGAAACCCCGTTTCTACTAAAAATACAAAAACTTAGCCAAACTTGGTGGCATGCACCTGTCATTCCAGCTACTCAGGAGGCTGAGGCAGGAGAATCACTTGAACCCAGGAGGCAGAGAGGAAGAGGTTGCAGTGAGCTTGAAATCATGCCCATTGCACTCCAGCTTGGCGCAACAAGAGTGAAACTCCACCGTCAAAAAAAAAAAAAAAAAAAAAGAGATATTGTGATGGTAAATTCCTTTGTTCTAACAAGTCGCGTAAAATAACGTGTTGTTTTTAAAAGACAGGAACTTGGGCCAGGCGCGGGGTGGCTCAAGCCTGTAATCCCAGCAGCTTTGGGAGCCGAGACGGGCGAACAAGGAGGTCAGAGATTGAGAGCATCCTGGGCTTACACGGTGAAACCTGGTTCTTCTAGAAAAAATACAAAAAACTAGCCGGGCGAGGTGGCGGGGCCGTAGTCCCAGGCTACTCAGGAGGCTTGAGGCGAGAGAATGGCGTAAATCCGGCGAGGCGGGGGGCTTGCAGTGAGCTGAGATCGCGGCCCACTGCACTCCGAGCCTGGGCCGACAGAGCAAAGCTCCCCTCAAAAAAAAAAAAAAAAAAAAAAACAAAGGTATTGGCCGGGTATGGTGGCTCACGCCTGTAATTCCAGCACTTTTGTAGGCTGAGGTGGGCGGATCACGAGGTCAGGAGATTGAGACCATCCTGGCTAACATGGTGAAACCTCATCTCTACTAAAAATACATAAAGAAAATTAGCTGGGCATGGTGGTGGGTACCTGTAGTCCCAGCTACTTGGGAGGCTGAGGTGGGAGAATGGTGTGAACGTGGAAGGTGGAGCTTGCAGTGAGCCAAGATCCACTGCACTCCAGCCTGGGCGACAGAGCAAGACGCCATCTTTAAAAAAAAAAAAAAAAAAAAAGGATTTTTAGGACAAGTCAGAAAGTCCAAGCATGTTGTAGATGGTCTGTGTAAGTTGTGAGAGGAAATTAGGAAATTTATAAACCAAAAGTAAAACTTGCTAAAAGTTACCATTATAGCATGTAATTGTAACTACTTAAAAAAACAGATTTATGTGTAAGGTGTGTGAGGAGAGTGAAATGTGTTTTTGGTAAAAGATTATGAGAAGGCATGGTAATGTAAATGGTGTTTGTTTGTTTGTTCGTTTGTTTGTTTTGACAGAGTCTTGCTCTGTCATCCAGGCTGGAGTGCAGTAGCATGATCTCAGCTCACTGCAACGTCTGTCTCATGGGTTCAAGCAATTCTCCTGCCTCGGCCTCCTGAGTAGCTGGGACTATAGGCACATGCCACCACACTCAGCTAATTTGTTGTATTTTTAGTAGAGACAGTGTTTTGCCATGTTGGCCAGGCTGGTCTCAAAGTCCTGAGTTCAGGCATCTGGCTGCCTCAGACTCCCAAAGTACTAGGATTACAGGAGTGAGCCACCACATCCGGTCCTGGAATGTAAATTTTTGTCTAGTTTAGGGGGTTAAAGGATTTTTTAACTAGATAAGATAAAGCTAAAGGTTTGAGTAAGTTGTGGGAGGTTTGTAAAAATTAATCTTGTAAAAAAAATTCTGTGTGTGAAAATGTTGACTAAATTTAAAGGAGTATTATTCAGTTTTCTGTAAATTGACATAAAATAAAAGCACAACAGGCTTTTCTTAAAGCATTGATCTCCTCTTTCACAAAATTGTAAAGGGCTACAAAAGATTTATAAGAATCTCACCTCATAGTCAAACTGGTTAAGCATAAGGTGTTTTAAACCTTTAGCATATTTGATAGGTTTCCCAAAATTAAATTTCAACTTCAAAATTGCCTTTTCTGACCTCTAACTTTGGGATGCAACAGAAGGCCCCTGAAACATCCAAAGGAGAGGTAAACAGGACTATTTGACATTTTAAGTTACATAGGAAGCACTATGAAAATAAAAATAATGTTTAATCTTCTTCAGGTTATATTTTAGTGAATGACATTAATATATGTTCCAAAATTGAAGGGGATTTATAAAATTCTAATATGTCTGAGTATATGCTATCAATCATAATTATGGTTATAATGTTAAGTAATTGTAAACCACAGAAATAACCAAATTTCATTGTCCTTTGTGCCTTTACCTACAACTACTTAAAGTTATTTTCACAGTTCATTGCTTAATGCTGATGTAGTTTCTGAAAACTTCATAAGCATGCAAAATCCTAGAATATGGTGTGTTTTAGGAGATTCATGAAGGGGTGGAAAGGACCCTAAAAAGCACTCTTGAATACAGGTTTCTAGTAATTTTAGAATTATATCATTTGAACTGGGTAAGAATTCCTGGAAGTTTAATGAAAAGACTGACTGGTTTATAAAACTGCTAACCCAAGTAGAACAAAAATTAACTGAATACCTAGAAAACACCTTGCCAAATTTTAATGTTAAATCAGCTGATAATGAAATTGTTTAGATGTACAATTTGAACAAAATTCATGGTCTAAGTCAAATTACCTATGATAACCCATCAGTTAGTGCTTCGCATGTAATTTGGAGAAATAACTGGTATTCTGCATTCCATGACTCATCATGGAAAAGACAAAATAATCCAAATTAAATATATTGGTGTGGCAATTTATAAATTGCTAAAATCATTTCTAACTAATGTTTGGTTTGTCAAACCCAAATTCCTGGGAGAACAATCAAGGTTAATTTGGTTACTGGATGGGCCATTTACACATTTTATAATGGGATTTCATTCAATTATCATTTTTAATGCATGTCTTCTAGTTGTATGAAAGCTCTCCCATGCAAGAGCGCTGATGTTATAACAGTAGATTATTATGGTACAGTGTATTTTCACCAGGTAAAAAAAGCTTTTTATGGTTCACTGAGACAGTCAACCCCTTCACAATGTAGAACCCGAAGATTGGATCTTCTGAGAGCATAAGAGGAAGACTGCCCTTGCCATCCACATTGCAACGAAATTTGGGGGTCCTGAACCTTGGTTTCATAATATCACAACTGAGAAGGATCTCTCCACACTCTTGGAACTGTACACTCATTGGAATCCTTAAGGTAAAGCTAACCAAGGAGGTGTCTCCCCAGAAGAAAATGGCATCTTTGATGTGAACAGCTCTTCCTAAGATCATAGATCAAGACTTCTACTGTCATGAGACTCTTATCTTTGATTATTTTTCCTTGTTTATGCCTCTACTAACAACAGAAATGAAAAAGGGGTCTGTTGCTTGCACTTGCACTTATGGTGTATACTTTCATTTGTGAAGGATTTTGCAGCCAGCTGTATACATGGATAAACTTATACTTTGATAGATAAAAGATGAAGGCCCAATATTGGTGAGAAACTTTAATGGTATATACCTTGCCTCATGGTCAGTCAGAAACAGAACATTGATTCACTCCTCTTATCCCACATCATGGGTTAAAGATAAATTGCCAGGAGGCCTTCAGTCTTCTAGAAGTGCATCAATTGTTAGGCCCTTTTCCCATGGTTTGGAATAAAAGAGGCAATGGTTAGAAATGTATCCCTCATGATAGGCTCTATAGCAGATTCTATTGTAAAGGCTATAGTTACACAACAGACTTTAAATTCTTTTGTGAAAGTTATGTTAAATTATAGAACTGGCTAAACTGAAAAGTAGCTGTGCAGCTGCTGGCACTTGTGGCCTATGGAGAGATACATTAAATGTAGATTATAAAAATTCAGTTTTAGAGGATTCATGAAAAGACCACTTAGTTAAGCGAGTACACTCTTCATGTAGCTCATTCTTTGATCTATTTGATTTTAGGAGGTTTGGTTTATGGGGACCTTGGGGAAGGAGCATACTTCAAACTCTTGGTATTATCCTCCCAATGGTCAAAATAGTAGTTTCCTTGGTGCACTGTGTTCTCTCAAAGATTTTTAAATGTTTGCATGCAGAATGTCAAATGGTCTCTCTTCAACTAGAATGACAAGAGCTGAAAGAAATGTGCAACCATGAGGACAATATAACCTATGAATGACATGCTGAGACTGGAAACTCAAAATGATGGTAACTGAGAGTGGCACTAAGGCTTTAAGTTTTGTTTTTTGTTATTTTTTTAATCTCTTAATTGTCATTTTATAGTTTCCCACCACAGCTGCCCCCCACCCTTCCCTTCAATGATGATGTTTGCAGGCTTCAGGGTACCAAGGAACAAAGCTGGGGCCTGGCAGCCCCACCACACTGCCAGCCAAGGAGAACAAGTCAAAATTACAAATTATCACAATTAGCGCCTGTACTTGGGGGATCTGCAAATTGAGGAGACCCCTGCTCCTCATTGTACAGGGGTCTATTTGGCAGTGACCTTGCTCTGGAGACTATGATATTCCTTCAGCCTGAGGGAATTGATGTTGATGAACCCGGTGGCATCAATTGGCTCATAATCACCCTGCACATTCATGCTCATCAGCTCCTCATTGTAGAGAGACAGTGGGGACTCCCAGCCGAGGATGTACACCTGGCCCTTGAGGATGGACACCTGCACTTTCCCTTCCACTCACTTCTGGGACTTGGCGATGCAGTGGCGGACAGGTTCACACCCAGGGCTGTGCCAGAAACCAGTGTACATCAGCTCAGCAAATTTTAAGCCCAGGCCTTGTTTGATTTTGTGCACTTCCTGGTCCATGGTGAAGGCCTCCATGTCTAAATGAGCGTGGAAAGGAATGGTGCCTGCTGGAGTCTCATAGATACCTTGGGACTTCATTCCAATGAAGCAGTTCTCCACGATGGCAATATGGCCCATGCTGTGCGTGCCCGCAACTTCGTTCAGGTACATGAAGAGCTCCAAGGAGGTCTGGCGGGTGGTGCCATCCTTGATGTTGGTCACCTTCACAGGGACCCCTTTTTTGAACTCAATCTCAAGAATGTCAGGGGTGTTGGGGGCTTTGGCAGTGTCCTGGGTCTTTGTGTAGAGACCGGAGGCGCTTGGTTCTTGGGGTTCTCCAGGATTCCAGCCTCATAGCTGATGTGCATGAGGTTCTCGTCCATCTCGACCCAGCTGTTTCTGTACCTCACTTCCGGTTTCTGTAGGTAATTTCCCCGGACGAGGCATCCCTAGGTTTCTCTGAATCTGCTGTGATTCTGAGGGCTGCCAGATTCACAAACTGTTCATTGCTAAATTAAACTCTTTTAAATTTAAATTGGCTGAAGTTTTTCTTTTAACTATATTATATGTATAATATATACTGTTATATATTATTAATATATAACATACACTATTTTACATTATTGNTCCATATTATATATAGTTTATTTTTTTATATGTTACAATGTATATAATTTCTTTCATTGAGAAGTATGTATTTCTCTTTTGCCCTTCTACCACAGAACACATTATCTTAATTAGCTTCATAAAGTTTTTTAATTTTTTTATTTTTTGAGACAGAGTTTAGCTCTTGTTGCCCAGGCTGGAGTGCAACGACATGATCTTGGCTCACTGCAACCTCCGCCTCCCAGGTTCAAGCGATTCTTCTGCCTCAACCTCCTGAGTAGCTAGGATTACAGGTGCCCACCACCATGCCCGGCTAATTTTTTGTGTTTTCAGTAAAGCTGGGGTTTCACCATGTTGGCCAGTCTGGTTGCGAACTCCTGGCCTCAGGTGATCCACCTGCCTTGGCCTCCCAAAGTGTTGGGATTATAGGCCTGAGCCACCACGCCCGGCCATGTAGCAAGTTTTAAACTGAAGTGTGAGTCCTCCAACTTTGTTCTTCTTTTTCAAGATTGTTTTAGCTGTTCTGGGTCCCTTGCATTTTCACACACATTTCAGGATCACTTTGTCAATTTTGGCACAAAAGGCAGCCAGAATTTTGATAAAAATTACATTAAATCAGTAGATAAATTTGTTGCCATTCTAATGCTATTTTAAAATATTAATATTAAAATATTGCCATTTATTTTATTCTAATTTTTGTGCCGTTTTAACAATATTAAATCTGTCCATCTATTGACATAGGATATCTTCACATTTATCTTTACATCTTTAATTTTTTATATTGACATTATGCAGTTTTCAGTGTACAAGCATTACCCCTCTCTTTTGTTAAGTTTATTTGTTTTTTGTTTTTTTCAGGCAGGGTCTGGCTCTGTTGCTCAGGCTGGAGTGCAGTGGTGTCATCAGAGCTCACTCCTATGGGCTCAAGTGATCCTCTCTCCTCAGCCTCCTGAGTAGCTAGGACTACAGGCATGTGCCACTGTGCCTGATTAATTTTTAAATTTTTTGAAGAGAAAGGGTCTCACTGTGTTGCTCAGACCAGTCTCAACCTCTTGGCCTCGTGTGATCCTCCCACTTCAGCTTCCTAACGGATTGGGATTATAGGCAAGAGCCACTGCTCCCAGCCAAATTTATTCTTAAGTATTTTATTCTTTTTGATGCTATTATAAATGGAAGTGTTTACTTAGTCACGTTTTTGGATTGTTCATTGATAGGGTCTAGAAATACAACTGATTTTTATATATTGACCTTGTGTCAATACACACTCTTACTAAACTTGTTTATGAGTTTGAATTGTTGTGTGTGTGTGTGTGGGGGGGTGGTATTTCTTAGTATTTTGTATATACAAGATCTTATCATCTCTGAATAAAAATATTTTTATTTTACTTTTCAATACAGATATGTTTATTTCCTTTTCTTGCCTATTTGCCTTAGCTGGATCTCAAAATATGATGTTATTATTATTATTATTTTTTGAGATGGAGACTCACTCTGTTGCCCAGGCTGGAGTGCAGTGGTACAATGTTGGCTTACTGCAACCCCTGCCTCCTGGGTTCAAGCAATTCTCCTGCCTCAGTCTCTCGAGTAGCTGGGATTACAGGCATGTGCCACCATGCCCGGCTAATTTTTGTGTTTTTATTTTTATTTATTTATATTTTTTGAGATGGAGTTTTGCTCTTGTCACACAGGCTGGAGTGCAATGGTGCAATCTCGGCTCACTGCAGTGTCTGCTTCCCAGGTTCAAGCAATTCTGCTGCCTCAACCTCCCCAGTAGCTGGGATTACAGGTACCTGCCACCACACCCAGTTAATTTTTGTATTTTTAGCAGAGACAGGGTTTGGCCATGTTGGCCAGGCTGATCTCAAACTCCTGATATCAGGTGATTCACACACCTCAGCCTCCCAAAGTGCTGGGATTACAGGTGTGAGCCACCACACCTGGCCCAATGCTAAATATTAACAGCAATAGTGAGAGCAGACATTCTTGTCTTGTTCCTCACCCTTTGGTTATTCAGTAGTGTGTTGTTTAATTTTCACATATTTGCGGGAGTCCCAAATTTCCTTCTGTTATTGATTTCTAATTTCATTCCATTGTGATTGGAGAATATGCTTTGCACAATTTCAGTCCTTTTAAACATATTGAGGCTGGTTTTAGGCCTAATACATATTCTATCCTGACGTATGTCTCATGTGCTATTGACACAACATGTTCAGTGAAGTGTTCCATAGATGTCTGTTGAGTCTACTTGGTTTATAGTGCTGTTCTCCTGTTTGCTTATTGATCTTTGGCTTTGTTGTTCTATTATTGAAAATGGGGTATTGAAGTCTCCAACTGTTATTGTTGAATTGTCTATATCTTGATTCAATTATGTCAATTTTTGCTTTATGTATTTCGAGGCTCAATTGTTAAATGTATATATGTTTACAATTGTTATGTATTTCTGATTGACCCTTATCACTCTAAAATGTCCTTCTTTGCCGGGCGCGGTGGCTCAAGCCTGTAATCCCAGCACTTTGGGAGGCTGAGACGGGCGGATCACGAGGTCAGGAGATCGAGACCATCCTGGCTAACATGGGGAAACCCCGCCTCTACTAAAAAAAAAATAAAAAAATACAAAAAATACAAAAAACTAGCCAGGCGTGGTGGCGGGCGCCTGTAGTCCCAGCTACTCGGGAGGCTGAGGCAGGAGAATGGCGTAAACCCGGGAGGCGGAGCTTGCAGTGAGCTGAGATC
>NW_016807278.1:3692324-3696066 GCF_001698545.2 Rhinopithecus bieti
CCCGCCACCTCGCCCGGCTAGTTTTTTTGTATTTTTAGTAGAGATGGGGTTTCACCGTGTTAGCCAGGATGGTCTCGATCTCCTGACCTCGTGATCCACCCGTCTCGGCCTCCCAAAGTGCTGGGATTACAGGCTTGAGCCACCGCGCCCGGCTCTCTTGCTGCTTTCAAGACTCTCTTTGTCTTTTGATAATTTTGGTTTGTTTGTTTGTTTGTTTGTTTAAATAGAGATAAGGGTTTGCTCTGTTGCTCAGGCCCGAGTGCAGTGTCTCTATCATAGCTCACTGTAGTCTGGAATTGATCCTCATGCTTAAGCCTCCCAAGTAGCTAGGACTACTGGCACATGCCACCATACTCAGCTAATTTATTTATATTTATATTTTTTGTAGAGTTGGAGGTCTTGCTATGTTGACCAGGTTGGTTCCAAACTACTGGCCTCAAGTGATCCTTTTGCCTTGGTCTCCCAACATGCTGAGATTATAGGTGTGAGACAACATGCTTAGTCTCTTTTAACAGTTTTTGTATGACACGTCAAGGTGTGGATCCCTTTTAGTTTATCCTACTGGGAGTTTGTTTTCTTGGATGTGCTGACTTTTGTTTGTTGTTGTTTTGTTTCTTTCTAATTTGAAAGGTTTTTGGCCATTATTTGTTTGAATATTCTCTCTGACCATTTTTTCTGTCTTTTCCTTCTGAGATTCCATTATGTGGATGTTGACACACTTTATGGTTTTCCATACATCTCTGAGGCCCTTGTGTTTTTTTCCTTCAGTTCCTCAGAATGAGTAATCTCCTCAATTATTCTGTCTTCAAGTTCTCAGGTTCTTTGTTTGGCTTATTTTTGTTTGTTTGTTTTAGAGCAATAGAGTCTTGCCAAAGGGCCCAGGCTGGACTAAAACTCCTTGGCTCAAGTGATCCTCCTGCTAAAGCCTACCAGGTAGTTGGGACTAGAGGTGTGCGCCACTGTGCCTGACTGAGTTCTTGGATTCTTTCATATTCTGCTGAAATCTGCTGTTAAGTCTATCCAGTGATTTTTCATTTGAGTTATTTTACTTTTCTTTTTTTTTTTTTTTTTTTTTTTTTTTTTTGTGAGACCGAGTCTCCCCTGCTGTCGCGGCCGGGCTTGAAGAAGTGCAGTGGCCGATCTCAGCTCACTGCAAGCCTCGCGGCCCTCCCCGGGTTTATGCCATTCTCCTGCCTCGCCTCTCCGAGTAGCCTGGGACTAAAGGCAGGCAGCCCGCCACCTCGCGCCAAGTCTAGTTTTTTGTATTTTTGTTTTTTAGTAGAGACGGGGTTTTCACGCATGTTAGGCCAGGATGGTCTCCGATCTCCTGACCGTAGGTGATCCAGCGCTCCCCGGCCGCTCCCCAAAGTGCGGGATTACAGGCTTGAGCCACTGGCGCCGGCCTAAAAAGTTATATTTTACTTTTCAACTTCAGAACTTCTATTTGTTCCTTTTTTAATTAATTAATTTTTTAAAAAGTTGACAAAAATTATATATAGTGTATAAAATGTTTTGAAATATGTACACACTGTGGAATGACTAAACTGAGCTCATTCACATATGCATTACCTCACATACTGATGTTTTTTTGTGGTAAGAACATTGAAAGTATATTCTCAGCAATTTTCAAGAATACAGTGCATTGTTATTAACCACAGTCACCATGTTGTATAATAGATCTCTGGAGCAGGGTTTGTTATTGTTGCTAGTTGTAGCTATTGTTTTGTTTAGTGACTTTCCTGGACTAATTCTGTAAAATCTGTATTCTTTGTAATGTAAAGTCTCTGTTCAATTAGCTTAATGGCCAGTTAATGATTGAACACAGATTTCCTCAACTATCTTGAATGAATAAGTCTTCCAAATTTTGTTGATTCACTTGGTATTGGGGTATAGTTTCAATTCTCTCTCAGGCAGTTTACATCTCTCTTTAGCCTTCATTTCTTGCTTAGGAAAAGCCTTAATATCAGCCAAAGGTAAGAAGACATTGGGGTCTTCTCAGGTCTTTTCTGGGTGTGCACACATCATGTGCATGGCCTTATAGATTCCTAGGATTGCATCAGAGCTTTCCAAATCTCCCAGTGAACATCTTATTCTTCAGTTTTTTTCCTTTAAGTTTTTCATCAGCATCTTGTTATCCCCAACTGTTAGCAACACCTCTGGCAGTTTTGATGTTAAACAACTGCCGATGATTGTTTTCAACAAATGTCACATGGATAGGACTATTCACAGAGACTGAGCTGTGACCAATATTCAGACCAATAAAGACAAGCTCTGAGAATGGAACTTTTCATCGAGCTGCCAGACAAGTCAAATAATGACAGTCCTCTGGGATTGAGGCTTTCCTGGAGCTCCAAGTCCATTCTTCCCCCTCCAGTAGTTGCTAGTCTGCTGCTTTTCATAGCTATTGTAATAGCATGGCTATTGGTTTTTAATACTACTTTGAAGAGGAGTTAGAATTAGGAAAAGCTTAAAAACCAAATCTCATTGTTCTTACCAAGATTCAGCCATTTTTCTTGACTAAACACTGCTCACATTGCTGCAAACTTGTGTTTAATTTCTAGAGTCTAAAAAATTAAAAAAATTAATTCTGATGGGTTATGGAGATCATATTGCTTTTATAGTGTAGCAAATTTTTGGAAATCCTTATTCTACCATTCTGAAAGTTGGAAAGATCTCCAGCTTTCATTTGTTTTTTGTTACTATGTTGTATTATTTTATATTCTTTTACTGTTATTCTATGTGTGCCTTTATTTTATTTTATTTTTTTGAGTTTTCACACATAGCTTTGATTGTGTCTTTATTTTACAATGAGTTTCCTTCTACCCTGTTGATGTTATTAAAATAAATGAATAAATAAATAGAGTTTCTTGAAAGTAGATAGTATGTAATTGGATCATCCTTTTTTAATCCAATTTGATAATCTTTGCTTTTGATTGGATGTTTAGAGGATTCAATTTGACTTACTTTTTATTTTATTTTATTTTATTTGTTTTTCAAGATGGAGTTTTGCTCTTGTTGCCTAGGCTGGAGTGCAATAGTGTGATCTCGACTCACTGCAACCTCCGCCTCCTGGCTTCAAGCGATTCTCCTGCCTTAGTCCTGAATAGCTGGGATTACAGGCATGCACCACCATGCCTCACTCATTTTGTATCTTTAGTAGAGATGGGGTTTCTCCATGTTGGTCAGGCTGGCCTTGAACTCCCAACCTCAGGTGATCCACCTGCCTCAGCCTCCCAAAGTGCTGGGATTACAGGTGTGAGCCACCACATCCAGCTGACTTAGTTTTGTTTTTTAGAAGATTTAATTTGAAATTGTTTATTAATATTGTAAAATATAAAGGTACTCGCTCTATTTTCTTTCCATTTGTTCTATCTATTCTTTGTTCTCTCTCTCTCTTCTTTTGTCTTCTTTTAGATTGAGTGTTTTATATTTCCATTTTATCTTTTCATTGCCTTATAAGCTATACTACTTTGAGTTTTCTCCTTGGTTTTTTGTTTTGTTTTTAGTGGCTGCCTTACGGTCTTTAATATACACCTTCTACTTATCATTGTCTACTTTGAAGTAAAATTATACTATTTCACAAATAGTATTAGAACACATGGCAGTGTACTTTTCTATTTCTCCTCTCTTGGCTTTTGCCCTATTGCTGTCATATAATGTCTATACATGTTATAAGCTCCATATTTCAGTTTGTTATTTTCATTTTCATACTCTGTTACCTTTTTTTTTTTTTTTTTTTTTT
>NW_016807278.1:3697878-3718237 GCF_001698545.2 Rhinopithecus bieti
TTTTTTTTTTTTTTTTTTTGCATTTTTAAAACTTTATTTAAATGGAGACTATTAGTCAAATGATTGGAAAATCAATAATGAAAAATAGTTCTATAGGGTCTTCTGGTGAGGTGGAGGAACACACCAAACTGCACTGGCCCTGTCAGGGGACGGACACCCTTGTGGGGTCAGGCTCAGCCCTCCGAGTGGCATGAGGTCCTGCAGGCAGCGGGGCCCTCACACTCCAGCCCCCTGCCTAGTGACCCGCCCTGGGCCTAGGGATTCACAGCTTTTAATCATAGTCCTTATTTATGATGCCAATGACATTTCTTTCATAGGTAAAATATTCTGGACATAGAAGCAAATCATTAGTTGTCTGTTCTTTCCATTGCTTCACCATTTCCCCTATCAAGCACCAAATTTTTATCAAAATGATGCTACCCATCTGCCTTTCTCTTCTCCCCATCCCTCCCTCCCCCAAATAATACATCAGTAATAGCCAAAAACTACACACATGCTATGCTGTAACAATGCCATTAACACTATTGGGAAGTAGGCTGTGGGCTGTGGAGATGCTCTTTGAAGATCTACAGTATTTTTATTTGCTCTCCCACACACCCAACTCTGCAAGTGTTGTCCTTCACAGAAGGCCCTTTGCTTTTCTCAGCAAAAGGAAGAAGAGGCTGCCTTGAAACACTTATCACCCTTCCCTTTCACTGGGATGGGCCTGCAAACTCTACAGCTTGGAATGACTGTAAAGCACTTGGGCTGCTACAGGGCACAGAAACTATACTGGCTCTTCAAAGGACATCTTCTCAAGCCACCTCTATGCTGTCAAGACAAGTAGAACTCCTTCCTTCCCTTCCCACTGGAAACCCACATTCAGATGTGACAGGGGCTGGTACTCAGGAGAGTCAATTCTTGTCATCTTTTTTTGTCATCCTCCTTCTTGGGGTAGGAATGCCTTTCCTCATAAAAAGATATGACAACCTGTGGGCACTTGACATTGGCTTCCTTGCCAGGAAACAGGTTAGCCTCATCAGAGTTTTTCCATTCCACTGGGAACATGAGCTCTCCGCTGAAGTCTGTAGTTCCAATAATCTGCTCTGGCATCAAACCCCCAGCAAAGCCTCATGGCTTTTCTTTTTTTTTTTGAGACGGAGTCTTGCTCTGTCGCCCAGGCTGGAGTGAAGTGGCCAGATCTCAGCTCACTGCAAGCTCCGCCTCCCGGGTTTACGCCATTCTCCTGCCTCAGCCTCCAGAGTAGCTGGGACTACAGGCGCCCACCACCTCGCCCAGCTAGTTTTTTAGCATTTTTTAGTAGAGACGGGGTTTCACCGTGTTAGCCAGGATGGTCTCGATCTCCTGACCTCGTGATCCACCTGCCTCGGCCTCCCAAAGTGCTGGGATTACAGGCTTGAGCCACCGCGCCCGGCCGCCTCATGGCTTTTCTGACCCTTCTTTCTTCTTCTTTGGTTTGCTCTCCTCTCCCTTTAAAGCAGGAGATGTAAAAAAACAAAACAAAACAAAACAAAAAAACACAAGTTTTCTGTATGGGCTGACTCACTCCAAGGCCCAGTAATAAGCAAGGCTCTGTCAGGGCTCTTATAGTGCTATCAGCAGAGCCAGAGCCCAGAAGGAATGGGCTCCAGGAGCAGGGATGAGAAAAACAAGTTCTTCTTATCAGTTTCCCCTTTTTAAAATTCTCTCCCCATACCATTATTCTTTGTTCTGCTCGCCTAACTATTTTTGTAACTATTTCTGGAAGTTGGTAAGGATTTTGTAAGTACCTGTTTTCCCATCTGTGCAGTATGGCAAAGGTCGCAAGACATGCCTGAGTTTCAACATCTGTCACTGTTTGATAAACTGCCTTTGTTCTGCTTCTGTAAGCTTGCTTGCCCACCCTGCAGGTTTCACACTACTAGCTGACCAACCCCCTTCGGATGCATGTATAAAAGTCAAGCCCTGTCTTTGTTTGGGGTTCACTCTTTGGATGTTAATCCGCTGGGCTGGTGCACCTAAATAAATCCTCCTGAGTCACCCATTGGTAACTCCTGTCTCTTTAATTCCCACAACACCTTATCTTCAAAATCATCAGCTTTGCGCTTGGCCTCCCTCTGATTTATCTGTCTCATGTGTTGTTTTCTGTGACTGCAGAAACTCAGCAGTGAGGTCAGGGCAATCCAGGTTCTCTTCTGGTTCCCATGTGTGGTCCTCATTGAGAGCCCCTTCCACTTTAGGAGCTACTCTACTTTTCCCTTTACCACTCCACAGTTGAGAACTTTTTCCACCACAAATTCCTCTTCCTCCACTTCTAGCACCTCCTCCACTTTCTTCTTGTTTTGTTTTTTCCTCATAGTGCCCGCTAGCTTTCTGGTGTAAAGGGTGACACTACTTAGAGCAGTGCCCAAGAGTCCAAGAGGAATTGGTGCCACACTACTGGCACATCACAGTGTGTCGGCAGAGGCAGTGGCGCCCAGGAAAGCAGCAAGCCAGATGGCCGCAGTGGAGCCCCTCCCTGAAGTGGCCTACTGCAGGTCCTGGCCAAGGGCCCTTCACTTAGCCAAACAAAAGAACCTCTCACTCTGCGCTGCCCACCTCCCACCCTCTTTCAACATTCTTTTTGTTCAAGTGTGTTGGTTAATTCTTTCAGCTTTTGTATGCTGAAAACTTGTGTCCTACGTTTTTGAAAATTTTTCTCCGGGAATATAATTCTAGGTTGACAATTGTCTTCTAGTCCTTTAAGTATATTGCTTCACTCTCTTCTAGGCTTGCATCACTTGCAGCAAAAATCTTTTGCTATTTTTTATATTCTGTACGTAAGTTCTCTTTTTTCCTTTGGCTGATTTTAAAATTAAAATTTTTCTTCTCATAAGTAGTTCTAAGCAATTTGAATATGGCATACTGGCATACTACTTTTGTTGCTGTTACTTGGGCTGGGGGTTCATTGACCTTCTTAGATCCATGGGTTTATACTTTTCATCAATTTAGAATTTTTCTCTTTTTTTGAGACAGAGTCTCATTGTCATTCAGGCTGGAGTACACTGGTATGATCGCAGCTTACTGCAGCCTCCACCTCCCAGGTTCAAGCAATTCCCCTGTCTCAGCCTCCCAAGTAGCTGGGACTACAGGTGCACGCCACCATGCCTGACTAATTTTTTGTATTTTTAGTAGAGACAGGGTTTTGCCATGTTGGCCAGGCTAGTCTCGAACTCCTGGCCTCAAGTGATCTGCCTCCCTCAGCCTTCCAAAGTGTTGGGATTACAGGCATGAGCCACCATTCCGGGCCTATTTAGAAAATTTTTATCTATTAGTCTTTCAAATATTTTTTCTGCCTACCCCTCACTTTTTCTGGGACTGCATATTAGGTCACTTGAAGTTTTCACACATCTCATCAATGTTCTGCGTACCTTTTTCCGTGATCTATTTCCTTCTGCATGTTTATTTGTATAGTTCCCATGCCTTCAAATTCTGTAATCATTTTTTTTCCTGTAGTGTCTAATCAGCTATTAATCCTGTTACAGGCTGAACTGTGGCTCCAAAAGTCCATATATTGAAGCTCTAACTCCCCATGTGACCGTATTTGGAGAAAGGATCTTTATAGAGGCTATGAAGGTTGCAAGAAGTCAGAAGGGCACATCCTAATCAAATAGGACTGGTGTCCTTATGAGAAGAGAAGGAGACACTTCTGTGTGTGTGCACCCAGATAAACAACCATGTGAGAACACAGCAAGAAGTTGGTTGTCTACAAGCCCAGGATAGAAGTCTCACAATAAACTAACTCTGGCACCTTGATCTTGAACTTCCAACATCCAAAACTGTAAGAAAATAAACTTCTGGCCAGGTGCAATGGCTCATGCCTGTAATCCCAGCACTTTGGGAGGCTGAGGTGGGTGGATCACTTGAGCTCAAGAGTTCAAGACCAGCTTGGGCAACATGCCAAAACCCCATCTCTACCAAAAATACAAAAATTAGCCAGGCATGATGGCACATGCTTGTGGTCTCAGCTACTCAGGAGGCTGAGATGCTAGGATCGCTGGAGCCCAGGAAGTCAAGGTTGCCATGAGCCATGATTGTACCACTGCACTCCAGCCTGAATGACAGAGTGAGATCCTGTCTCAAGAAAAAATAAATAAATAAATATAAACTTCTTTTGTTTAGGCCACCCAGTCCATTGTAGTATGTTATGCCACCCCTAGTAGACTAATAATACAAATTCCATCCAGCATATTGCTATACGTTCTATATGGATATTTAAAAACAAACAAACAAACAAAAAAAAACCTTCCATGTCTTTCAGCATGCTCTTAATTCCTTCTTGAAAACATGTCCTTTCTTTTTTTTTTTAGATGGAGTCTTGCTCTGTCGCCCAGGCTGGAGTGCAGTGGTGTGATCTTGGCTCACTGCAGGTTCTGCCTCTCGGGTTCACACCATTCTCCTGCCTCAGCCTCCTGAGTAGCTGGGACTACAGGCACCTGCCACCATGCCCGGCCAATTTTTTATATTTTTAGTAGACACTGGGTTTCACCGTGTTAGCCAGGATGGTCTCGATCTCCTGACCTCGTGATCCGCCCGCCTCGGCCTCCCAAAGTGCTGGGATTACAGGCATGAGCCACTGCGCCTGGCCGAAAACATGTCCTTTCTTCTTGAAAACATGGAATATATTTATGATAGTTATTTTATTTTTTTGGAGACAGAGTCTCACTCTGTTGTACAGACTTGAATGCAGTGATGTAATCATAGCTCACTGCAGCCTCAAACTCCTGGGCTCACATGATCCTCCTGCTTAGCTAAGCAACTAAGATTACAGGTGCATGCCATCATGCCTAGCCAATGAAAAAAATTTTTTTTTAGAGATGGGGTCTTGCTATGTTGCCCAGGCTGGTCTTGAACCCCTGATCTTAAACAATTCTTCATCCTCAGCCTCCCCAAGCATTGGGATTGCAGATGTGAGCCACCACACCTGGCCTATGATAGCTATTTTAATGCCAATCATTTGTGTCATTTCTGGGTCTATTCCTGCTGACTTATTTTTCTCCTCATTATGGGCTGTTTTTGCATGCTTGATAATTTTTTATTGGATGACAAACTGAATTTTATATTCATGGGTGCTGAATTTTTTTGTAGTTTTAAAATGTTATTGTATTCATTTTGGGATGCTATTATTTGTAAACATATTGGTCATTTCAATGATCGCTTTTCAGGTTTTTTTGTTTGTTTTTTGTTTTGTTTTTATGAAATGGGGTCTCACTATATTGCCAAGACTGGTCTTGAACTCCTAAGCTCAAGTGACCCTCCAACCTCGGCTTCCCAAACTGCTGGGATTACAGGCATGAGCCATCATGCCTGGCCAGTTTTTAGCTATTTAAGTGAAATTACAGCAGCCTTTACTCTGCAGTGAAATTGCCTTCACTACTGAGATGGTCCTTCTTAGTACTCTACCCCAGCTCTGTGTATTGTAAAGTTGCTCCACTTTGATTATGGGGAATATGGACTATTCTCAACCTTGTGTAATTTCTGATAATCGTTCTGCCCAATTCTGTCCAGTGGTTCTATCTTTGGTCCCTGTCAGTTTTTTTTTTTTTTTTTTTTTTGAGATGGAGTCTCGCTCTGCCGCCCGGGCTGGAGTGCAGTGGCCGGATCTCGGCTCACTTCAGCTCACTGCAAGCTCCGCCTCCCGGGTTCACGCCATTCTCCTGCCTCAGCCTCCCGAGTAGCTGGGACTACAGGCGTCCGCCACCACGCCCGGCTAGTTTTTTGTATTTTTTAGTAGAGACGGGGTTTCACCGTGTTAGCCAGGATAGTCTCGATCTCCTGACCTCGTGATCCACCCGTCTCGGCCTCCCAAAGTGCTGGGATTACAGGCTTGAGCCACCGCGCAGGCTTGAGCCACCGCGCCCGGCCCGTCCCTGTCAGTTTTTTCACACCCACATGCTAATCAGTACTCAACTGAAGACTAAAAGGAAACCCTTTGTAGGTCTCTGCAGCGCTCTCCAATAGTTTGCCTTGCAAGTTCTAGATGCCTTCACCTCTTCAAATTCTCAGCTGTAGCTTCTCAACTCAAGGACACTCTGAGCTCCGTGTGGGCTCCTCCTCATTGTGCGGAGGTCTAGAAAACACCTCCAGCTATGAGGCTGAGTGAGCCACTTTTCACATTTTTTCACTTAAAGGACCATCATTTTTCTGCATGGCCAGTTTTAGAAAAACTATTGTTTCTTGTCTTTTGTCTGTGTTTTTAGTTGTTGAAGGTGGGAGGGTAAATGTGGTCTTTGTTATACTTCCACGTTCAGAAGTGAAAGTCTCTAAAAGCATTTAAGTACTTGGTACTTCCAGCTGAATAGGTGCGAACAGCACACTATATCTATCTATTTATTTTGTTTATTTATTTTTTAGAGACAAGGTATCATTCTGTCACCCGGGCTGGAGTGCAGTGGTGCCATCATGGCTTACTGCAGCCTGGACCTACTAGGCTCAGGTGATCCTCTCACCTCAGCTGCCCAAGTAGCTGGGACCACAGGCACAGGGCGCTGTGCTTGGCTAATTTTTTACTTTTTTTTTTTTTTTTTTTTTTGTAGAGACAGGGTCTACCTGTGTTGCCTAGTCTGGTCTCAAACTCCTGTGCTCAAGCTGGTCTTGAACTCCTGCTCAAGCGATCCTCCCACCTCGGCCTCCCAAAGTGCTGGGATTACAGCCACGAGCTACCACTCCCAGCCTATATTGAGACTACTATGATGATCACAAGATGTCAGGATCATCAAAATTTCTTTGGATGATATTATATAATGTTAGAGAGAAAGAAATACTACATCTGGAAGAGTAATTTTAATAATAGGAGTGCTTACCTGATAAATTTTATAACCTACCATCATTCTTCAAAATCCACAAATTAAACAAGTGAGTTCAATAGGGACACTTGAACAGTAATCATCCCTGCACACACCAAGCTAGGAAGCAAGAAGAAACAAATATCAAAAACTTACTGTAGTGCAGGCCACACTTTCTGACCCTAATGAGATAAAGGAGAAATCAATAACAAAAAGGTAATTGTCAAATGCAGATATTTGGAAAACATAAATACAAGTCTCTCTATGAACTCATGGAAAGAGCTCCAAGATATACAGTTGAAGTAAATAATTCAAAGTATTGAATATTGTTTAACATAGGGCACCATTTCTGTAAAGGGGGGAAGTATATGTTTATATTTCCATATATATATAAATAATCTGGAAATATACACAAAAAATTTAACAATGGGCACTTTATTGGGGAAAGTATATGAAACCATGTGGATGGGATCAGTAGTAGTGGTGAAACTTTTCACTGAATACCATCTTACATTTTCGTTTTCAATACTATGAATATATCAACTAACCAAAAATGAAGTGTTCAAAATTATTTATAAAATATATATACACATACATTTTTTGAGATGGAGTCTTGCTCTGTCACCCAGGTTGGAGTGCAGTGGCTCCATCTCAGCTCACTGCAACCTCTGTTGCCCCAGTTCAAGAGATTCTCCTGCCTCAGCCTTCCGAGTAGCTGGGATTACAGGGGTGTGCCACCATGCCCGGCTAATTTTTTGTATTTTTTAGTAGAGATGGGGTTTCAGCATCTTGGCCAGGCTGGTCTTGAACCCCTCATGATCCACCCATCTCGGCTTCCCAAAGTGCTGGAATTACAGCTGTGAGCCACCGTGCCTAGCCTATAAAACGTATTTTTTAACAATTTATAAACCAAAGAAGGAAACATAATGGGGAATTATAATACATTTAGAACTGAATGTAATAATAAAATACTTACATTCCAAAATTTGTAAGAAGTCGCTGAAACAGTACCAAAAGGAACATAGTCTTAATGTTTTAATAGTCTTAATAGTCTTAGTCTTAAATGTTTATAGTACAGCAGAAGCTAGATTGGAGTTAAAGTGGTAAGAATTCCCTTCTAAAAGTTAGAAATACTGTCATAATAGTGCAGACTCTATAATAGTGCAAATCGTGCAAATTCAAGGAAAACATTTTAATTGAATTCTCTTTCTGTCATATGATGGATAATTTATTTGAGCAAATCTGATTAAAACAATTAAAATTCTGGCCGGGTGTGGTGGCTCATGCCTGTAGTCCCAGCCCTTTGGGAGGCTGAGGCCAGAGGAGTACTTGAGCCCAGGAGTTCAAGACTAGCCTGGGTAACATGGTGAAACTCCGTCTCTACAAAAAATACAAAAATTGACCGGGCATGGTGGTGGTGCACCTATAGGTACTACTAGTCCCAGCTACTCAGGAGGCTGAGGTGGGAGAATTGCCTGAGCCTGGGAGGAAGAAGTTGCAGTGAGCCAAAATGGTGCCACTGCACTCCAGCCTGGGTGACAGAGTGAGCCCCTGTCTCAAAAAATAAAATAATAAAACAATTAAAATTCTCAGTAAACACTTTTTTTTCAATAAAAATAACATTTTAAAATGTATTGATGGGCTGACATCAATCTCCAAATTCCCACCATGAGTTGCAAGCAGGGGTTCTGGAAGCTAAACGCTCTTACGTCGCTCTGAGGTTGTCTAAACAACTCTGAGGTCTTGATTTCCATGGATTACAGGGTTTCAGGACATAGGCCTAGGGACCTTCCCCAGTGGAGAATCTGTTTTTT
This sequence comes from Rhinopithecus bieti, assembly GCF_001698545.2. NCBI lineage: Eukaryota > Metazoa > Chordata > Mammalia > Primates > Cercopithecidae > Rhinopithecus > Rhinopithecus bieti. The sequence continues at coordinate 3,706,496 of NW_016807278.1, forward strand.
TTTTGTTGTTGTTGTTTGTTTGTTTGTTTTTGAGACTGAGTTTCACTCTTGTTGCCCATGCTGAAGTGCAATGGCTTGATCTCGGCTCACTGCAGCCTCCGCCTCCCGGGTTCAAGTGATTCTCCCACCTCAGCCTCATGAGTAGCTGGGATTACAGGTGCCTGCCACCACGCCCATCTACTTTTTAGTATTTTTAGTAGAGACGGAGTTTCACCATGTTGGTCAGGCTGGTCTCGAACTCCTGAGCTCAGGTGATCCACCCACCTTGGCCTCCCAAAGTGCTGGGATTACACGTGTGAGCCACCGCCCCCGCCCCCAGTGGAGAATTTAATGGGAGATAGCTACTTACAGTCAGGATCCAAATGAATATACCCCAGTATAAAAGTAAACAAAAATAAAATCCTATTGTAAAAAAGTCGGGTAACAACTGATTTGACCTTAGTACTAGAGAGAATGAGGAGAAAATCTCCATGGGTAATTTACAACAATAAGCCATCTGTGGTACCCAGGATCTAAGATGGTTTCAGTGACCTCTGCCTGCTGGCATTCACTTCTTGCATACACTCTCCTTGTACATTGATCAAGGCTGATCTGTGCAAATAATAAAATATTGCAGAAATTACTAGATGTGACTTCCAAGGGCTAGGATATAAAATATTGAGACTTCTAGGTTTTACTCTGTTGGAACACTCTCTCTGGGGGAGATCAGCTGCCATGTCATGAAGACATTCAAGCTGGTCTGTAGACAGACAAGGAACAGAGGCCTTTTTCTAGCAACCAGCATTACCTCGCCAGGCCCGGGACTGAGCCCCCTTGAACGTGTACCCTCCAGCCCCTAAGGTAAGCCTTTAGATGACTGCAGTCCCAACTGACATCTTTAATGTAACCTCAGGTGAGACCCTGAGCCAGAACCACCCAGCTAAGCTACACCCATTTTCTACAAAGATTGTGTAAAGATAACTAAGCTGTGTTTTAAGCTACTAAATTTTATGTAATTTGTTACGTAATGAATAACTTAATATACTAGACCTCCTAAAGGTTTTTGGTCTGAACTTATGCTGCCTGCATGATCAGAAAAAATTCAAGTGGAAATTTAACATCCTGTAGAAACAAATACAAAATGTCTTAGGAAGAGCTTATTTTCAGCCCAGGCCTCAATGAATTGCTAAGGATAAATTTCAAGGAAAATAATAGTTTACATTAAGAATCACAAAATACCAGCCAGGTATGGTGGCTCACGTCTGTAATCCCAGCACTTTGGGAGGCCGAGGTGAGCGGATCACCTGAGGTCAGGAGTTCAAGACCAGCCTGGCCAACATGGCAAAACCCTGTCTCTACTAAAAATACAAAAATTAGCCGGGCGTGGTGGCAGGCTCCTGTAATCCCAGCTCTTCGGGACGCTGAGGCAGGAGAATCACTTTAACCCAGGAGGCAGAGGTTGCAGTGAGCCGAGATTGCACCACTACACTCCGGCCTGGGCGACAGAGCAAGACTCCGTCTCAAAAAAAGAAGAATCACAAAATCCCTAAAGGCAAGATACCATGAGTCAGACCCAGTGAACCGATAGACAGGAGAAGCAGAAATGTAAGGGCTCCTTCTGCCAGATTTTCCCAGTCATAGAATCTAAAAGGAATATGTTTAATGTATTTCAGGAAATAAAGGCAGAGAAAAGAAATTATGAGCAGGAAATAAGAAACTATAAAGAAGAGCCAAGTAGATTTTAAAAAGAACAAAGCAGAACTTCTAGAAATGAAAAATATATCATTTTAAATTAGTCAACGAACTGACTAAAGAGTAGATCAGACCACAGTGGAAAAAAGACCCAGTGTATAAAACCAGGCCAAATTAATTTATTAATATTGACCATTTTTTTATTTGGTTAAAAAAAAAAAAAGAAAGAAGAGTTTACGGCTTCGTCTATGGGATTCAAGATGGAAAATATAAATGAAAGGTGGTTCCGAGATATGGAAACAGGATTAAAAGGTCTAACTACTCAGTGGAGCTCCAAGAAGGCGAATCACATTAAGAACTGAAGATGAAGGCCGGGCGCGGTGGCTCCCAAGCCTGTAATCCAGGCTTTGGGAGGCAAGACGGGCGGATCCGAGGTCAGGAGGCGATCAAGACCATCCTGGCTAACATGGTGGAAGACCCCGTCTCTACTAAAAATACAAAAAACTAGCCGGCCGACCTGGCCGGGCGCCTGTAGTCCCAGCTACTCGGGAGGCTGAGCGGAGAATGGGGCGTGAACCCGGGAGGCGGAGCTTTGCAGTGAGCTGAATCCGGCCCTGCAACTCCAGCCTGGGCGACAGAGCGAGACTCCGTCTCAAAAAAAAAAAAGAACGAAGATGAAGCAACATTTGAAGATAAAATGGCTGAGAATCTTCCAGGGTTGTTGAGAGATACCAATCCTCATATCCAGAAAGCCTAACAAACTTTAGAGAGGATGAATAAAAGTAAATCCAACAGAGACATATCACAATTTAACAACAAATGAGAAAAGAGACGATCTTAAAAAACAGAACAAATTAACAGTAAGCATAACAAAGGAAATAATAAAAGTAAAAACATAAATTGATGAAATAGAGAAGAAATGACATCATAGAGGGGTGCATAACAACAAAACAGGCATTAAAATAGGCAAACGTATGGCAAGCTTGATAATAAATAAATGCTTAATAATTAAGTTACATATAAAAATAATGAGTGGAAAGGGGGGCATAGAGTTTTAAAGTATAGGAAACTATTATGAAGAACTTTATGTTAGTAAGCTTAGATGAAATGAACAATGCATTAGGATATATTTGCCTTCATGTAAGAGAATATCCGATTAACAGTTGTTGAGCAATAAGACTTTTTTTTTTTTTTTTTGAGAGGGGGTCTTGCTCTGTCACCCAGGCTGGAGTGCAGTGGTATGATCTTGGCCCACTGCAACCTCCACCTCCCAGGCTCAAGCAATTCTCCTGCCTCAGCCTCCCAAGTAGCTGGGATTACAGGTGCGCACCACCACACCCAGCTAATTTTTGTATTTTTAATAGAGACGGTGTTTCACCATGTTGGCCAGGCTGGTCTGGAACTCCTGCCCTCAAGTGATCTGGCTGCCTCAGCCTCTCAAAGTGCTGGGATTACAGGTGTGAGCCACCATGCCCAGCCTGCAATAAAACATTTAGTTAAAATATACTTTTAAATTAATTTTAAATTTTGGAGTTTTTTTTTTTTTAATTGTTTTTTGTTTTTGAGACAGGACTCTTACTCTGTCTCCCAGGCTGGAGTGCCATAGTGCTATTACTGCTTACCACAGCCTCAACCTCCCAGGCTCAAGCAATCCTCCTACCTTACCTGAGTAGCTGGGACCACAGGTGCATACCACCATGCCGGGCTAATTTTTCTTTTTAGAGACAGAGTCTGGCTATGTTGCCCAGGCTGGTTTCCAACTCCTGTGCTCAAGTGATCCATCCACGTCAGCCACCCAAAGTGCTGGGATTACAGGCATGAGCCATTGTGTCCAGCCTTAATTAAAATATAGAATGGATTTTGGTCAGGGAATCTAATGCTATTTACATAGGATTGCCGCTAATTGTTTTTTATACAAATTTTTTAGAAGCAAAACATTCAAATGGGCAGGTATACAAATCAAGTGCACAGCTCAACACACTTTTACAAAGTGAATGCGTCCAAGTCACCAGCACATAGATCAAGATAAAGAACATTACCATAAAAGAGAAGCTTCCTTGTGGCAGTAATAATTTAAAACTTAATTCTTACAAATGCTTTGTAGCTCACATGGATTCAACTGGCTTGGATTTTAAGAGCAGTAAACAATTTTTTGCCCACCAGTTCCTAAAATAATTACATATTGAAATAGTTGTTTGTTTTCCCCGAAAATTTGAATTCTTGCTTTAACTCTGCCTGCCCACTAAGTCCTCTATATCCACCAGTGTCTGCTGAAGTTTCCAAGAAGCTCACACATGTGAAATAAGGCCAGTGCCATAAAGTTTCAGCATATAATCACGGTGTGCACTACAAAGCCACTTGAGGCCTATGAAGAGGCTTGTTGAGGGGTGTGCTGTTTTGCTAGGGACCACATCTTCACTAAGGTCCAGTGTGTGTAGCTTTGCCTTTTTGTAAAAGAACAAGCAGCAATGTCCTTACATAAACTATTGCTGTCTGCTAAGGTCAAAATATGAGGTGGCTTAAGACTTAAAGGCTCCTGAGAAGTTAAAAGCTATCTACAAAACAGTAAAAACCCACTTGGCTTAATATAACTTCTTTAAGATGCCAAAGTCAAAACACGTTATACACACTCTGAAGTCTAAAGCTCAAAGCTACACGCCTTACGTAACCCAATTCCCTTTTGTGTGTGTATTTCGCCATCCAAAATTTAACCCCCTATTTACTTACCAGGGTTCACAGCCCAACATTTCAGGTGTTGGGATTTTGAGGTTACACATCTGAAATGCAAGCCTCCTTACTATAGAGGCGATGCTTGCCTCTGGATATCTTAAATCACAGAGGGTAACTATCAGAAGATTCTACTTTCTACAGGCATACCAGCTTCCTGGAGAAAGAGATTAAGTTACCCAGGCCCATTTTCTTAAACTCACCACTCAGGTAACCCTTACTCCTCTCCCCAGGAAGCTAAGAGTGGGGAAGTAGAGAGAAACCAGGAAAGTTGTGCTAATGAAGCTCTCCCCAATTCAGCAAGTGATAGAAAGATACATTCTCCCCAAACCTATTGGTTCAGAAAACCATGCATTGGAAGTTAGAAGATCTCATCTTAGTGTGTCAAAACTGCTCTAGGGGAATATGTAACAGACCTAGAGAACAGGGTTAGAAGCTCTGTACACAACTTGTCAAACAGCTAGCGCTCCAACAAGGTGCTCAGGTAGTCCCAAAACTAGCAGTGATCGAGTCAAAGAAAATCTATATTTTTCTACTGGGTTTGATAATCACTAGGATGTAAGATGTCATGTCCTCCACAAACAGGGAATAAAAAGGCATAAAGAAGCCGGGCGCGGTGGCTCAAGCCTGTAATCCCAGCACTTTGGGAGGCTGAGACGGGCGGATCACGAGGTCAGGAGATCGAGACCATCCTGGCTAACACGGTGAAACGCCGTCTCTACTAAAATACAAAAAAAACTAGCCGGGCGAGGTGGCGGGCGCCTGTAGTCCCAGCTACTCTGGAGGCTGAGGCAGGAGAATGGCGTAAACCCGGGAGGCAGTGAGCTGAGATCCGGCCACTGCACTCCAGCCCGTGCGACAGAGCAAGACTCCGTCTCAACAACAACAACAACAACAACAACAACAACAACAACAAAAAAGGCATAAAGAGGGAATAGGAGAGATAAAAGGACAGCAGAATGAAATACAAACAGCACGAGAGAAACAAAAAGGGAGTTAGGTATGATATGGGAGAACTGCAAGGAAATCAAAATAACCATTACAACCAAAAGATGCAAAGACCGTAAAGCAGAGCACGGACATCATAGAAAACGCAATCAATGAATGATGTAGGCGGCAAAATGAGGAAATCTCCTAAACTGTGGGGAAAAAAAATGAGGAAGGATGAAATAAAGAGAAAAAGATGGTAGCAATAGTAGACAAAACAAATTCATCAATAACTCAAGAATTACAGCTGTTCCTAAGAGAGGGAGGAAAAATGGGGGAAAAAAATCAAAATTGAGGCCAGGCATAGTGGCTCACACCTGTAATCCTAGCACTTTGGGAGGCTAAGGTGGGTGGATCACTTGAGACCAGGAATTCCAGATCAGCCTGGTCAACATGATGAAACCCTGTCTGTACTAAAAATACAAAAATTAGCCAGGCGTGGTGGCATGCACCTGTAATCCCAGCTACTCAGGAGGTTGAGGTGGGAGAATCGCTTGAACCCGAGAGGCGGAGGTTGCAATCAGTTGAGATCGCGCCACTGAACTCCAGCCTGGGCGACAGAGTGAGATGCTGTCTCAAAAAAAAAAAAAAAAAAAGTCAAAATTGAAAGTTTTTAGAGCTGGGTAAAAGCATTAAAACCAAAAGTGATCATCATATTGAAGAAAAGTCAAATAGACCCATATAGACATACTCTGGCAAAAAATTACAAAAAATAAAGAAATTGACCTAAGTACCTAAACAGGTTAGCTATAAAGAAAACAAATTATGTTTGATTTTAATCTTTTTTTGTAATACTAAATAAAGAAACCAAGGGAACAATAGATACAGAACTTTTAGGGAAATTTTATATAAGTTAGTCATTAATCAGCAGAAGACATGTCCTAAAACAGATGTCCTCAAAGGGTAGTCCATGAACCCTTCAGGGTCTTTGAAAACTTATCAGAGAGTCTGCAAGGTCGAAGTTATTTTTATAATAATACTAAGATGTTACCGGCCTTTTTCACCGCATAGATATTTGCACTGTTGATACAAAAACAATGCTGGATAAAACCGCAGTTTAGCACAAATCAATGCCATGGTGCCAACTATACTGGAAATTATTACATTCTTCACCACCACACACTTGCAGGAAGAAAAAAGTATCCTTGATGAAACAATAAAAAATACTAATTTTCGTTGTCCTGAATCTTAAGTACACATCTTTTTAATATTCTGTGTGACAAATAGGAAGTATATATAAAGCCCTTCTGGTACATAGTGGAGCGTGATGATGGTCTCAAGGAAAAGCACGTGTGTGACTGAGTTGCAAGCTGATCTAGCTGTTGTTTTCATGTATCATCATTTTTACTTGAAAATGAACAAAGTGAATCTGTTACTTCAAAGGAAGCAATTGCTGGTGTTTGTTGCCAATGAAAAAATGTCAGATTTCAAGTGAAGATTACAATATTGGGAAAGTCATATCTGCCACCTTTGAGCTCAGTTCTCTGTTGCTTAAAGACTTTTCTGATGAGATTAATGGGAATGCAAATGAATGTGTCTTTTTTTTTTTTTTTTTTTTTAAGACGGAATCTCTCGCTCTGTCACCCAGTCTGGAGTACAGTGGCGTGATCTTGGCTCACTGCAACCTCCAACTCCCGGTTCATGCCATTCTCCTGCCTCGGCCTCCCCAGTAGCTGGGACCACAGGTGCTCGCCACCACACCCAGCTAATTTTTGTATTTTTTAGTAGAGACGGGGTTTCACGGTGTTAGGCAGGATGGTCTCCATCTCTTGATCTTGTGATCTGCCCGCCTCGGCCTCCCAGAATGCTGGGATTACAGGCATGAGCCTCGGCGCCCGGCTGAATATAACTTTTTTTAATATTGTTTAATGAAATGTGTTGACATCTGGAAGACATGCATAATTCAGTGAACTATTATTTTCCAAATAACCAAATGCATGATGTTACAAAATTAGGGTAAAAGATCCATTCAGTGTGAAAGATAGACTAATGGATTCTAACTGAATCGCTTTTAGAGTCCACATTGCAACTAAACTTTAGGAAAAACTACCAGTTGTTGAATTTTGATATAGTATCAAAGGAGAATATCCAGAATTATCTGAAAAGAGTATTAAAGTATTTCTCCCTTTCCCAAGTATACATCCATGTGAAGCCAGATTTTCTTCATATGTTTCAACCAAGGCAATGTGTTATAACAGATTGAATGCAGAAACGTATGAGAATTCATCTGTCTTCTATTAAGCCAGACATAAAATGGATTTACAAAAAAGTTTTTTATATCTGACCAAACGAACATGCCTGGGTGAAGACGACAGAAAAGTATTCTCAGATATGTAAGAGCTCAGTAAATAGAATACCTACCGCTCTTTTAAAAGGAATTACTTGAATACTTACTTCTGCCATTCAAGATATGGATTATATAGCCACACAATGAGAAGTTGGGTAATAAGAGGACTGTTTTGTGATTTATAAAATGTCTCCAAATTACTTGACTGTCGTTGGAAAAAGAGAGGGGATGTGAGGCAGACAAAATCAAAGTCCTTTGTCTAGAATGCACATCTCCCTATGTGCCCACCTAAGTCCTATTTAGATTTTAAGACCTATCTCAGATCCCACATAAAATCATAGAATCTCGGTACTGCAAAGGATCTGGAAAGAGGCAAATAACTTGTATTATTACATACCTGGGTGTTTGAAATTCATCCACATTTAATTTGCACAGAAATCTAAATTGTCTTGTTATCCCCATTTTCCAGATGAGGAAGTCCAAGTTCAGAGAGATAAAACCTCTTGCCCAATGTCATCCTTCCAGTTAGATGTGGAGTGGGAACTAAAACCCAGATCTTTTCTACTTGGAAGTCCAGGTTCTTTACATTTCACTCTATCTCAGAGTTCTTCTCTCTAAATAAGCCCTGCCCAACCTGTTGCTCAAGTCTTCATTAAGACAGCTTCATCCATCGTTATCAGTCCAGTCCCCTCCAGGGATAAGGAATTCAACATATTTTAATGCAGTCCATCGTATCTATTGAGGGCATTTAAAAGTTTCTCTCCATATTAAGCTGACATATTTCTTCTGAAACCCTTACTTACAAATCCTAAGAATATCCTTTGGGGTTATGTGTAATGAGAAGGTGAAAGGGGCTAACCACTTGTGTATCTGTTCTCTTTCTTTACGTAGTCATTTTTATGCAGCATGAAGGCAGGTGTACCGTGAAGCTAATAAAGCTTCAGAGCCCCCAATCACTGGAAATTGCAGAGTGTTCTAGATGGAGAGAAACAGATTGTGTTTAGGAAATGTGTCTGGTAAAGTGGCTGAAGAGATCTCAGAAGAAAGGGACCTGAAACTCCAAATCTCCAGTAATTTGTTCTGATTTCTTTTCTCATCTTTAGCAAGCATTTACTTTTGTACCAATTTTGTACTGGAAACTTTGTACTGTTTTCCTTAAAGAGGGTTCCAAAAATTGTATTCAGCCCCACAAAATCTGGATCCACTCCTGGTTTGACCCGTAGCAGTCCTGTTAAGTGTATTTTCAGTATTGTATTTATGTCTAGGCATTTACTTGAGAAAAATGAACCCCTGTCTTGTTTAACCTACTATGGTTTTTATTTTGATTTGCTTTTTTCGTTTTTTCATTTTTTGTTTGTTTGTGATAGGGTCTCACTCTGTTGCCCAGGCTAGAGTGCAGTGGTGCAATCACAGTTCACTAGAGTCTTGAACTTCCAAGCTCAAGTGATCCTCCTACCTCAGCCTCCAGAGTAGCTGGGACTGCAGGCACATGCCACAATGCCCAGCTAAATTTTTAATTTTTTGTGGAGACAGGGTCATGCTATGTTTACTCAGGCTGGTTCCTGGCCTCAAGTGATCCCCCCACCTCAGCCTCCCAAGTGCTGAGATTACAAACATGAGCCACCATGCCCAGCCAACCCATTGTTATTTTGGATCTCCATCAAGGCAGCCAGGCCAATATCATGATACAGAATGCTTAATTTCTACTCTGCCATGTGCAAACATGACCACCACTCTAATATCACCACCACAGGTAATTATTTCAAGGGGAGGCCTGACCCAGGCCAGGCCAATCATTCCTTGCCCACAACTTTCGAACTGGGACGGTAAAGACAGTCAGTCTCTCTCTGGTTACCTGCACAATCAGCTGGCAATTGTGTCTGTCTATAATTGTGTCTCCTTATTTCCATAAGGAGGAAGATAGGAAGCTTTATAACGGTACATGAGGAAAAGAGAAGACAAGACAGGGGCTATAGAAAGTCTGTCTTTCCAATTGTTCCTTGGGGCCAGCTGCATTTCTGTCCTTCCTGTGATTTGGTTCATCAATTCTTCCTTGACCCAAGCTGGTTAAACAGTTTCTGTCTCTTGTAACCAATAGGTCTGCCTATTACAAAGAAAAATTTGCAATGCACTTCTCATACAGCATGTATGAACCAAGCCAGGGTAAGTCCCCAGGAAACTCCCACCCTATGCCTTTCCAAGTTAACAATTTGCCTATGACTCTATGTCTCCTGAGCTCCTAGATCCACATATCCAACTGCCTCACTGATAGGATATCTCAAAGGCACCTCAAAGTCAGTAACATCTTTCCTGAAATCCTCTGCCTCCAGGGCTCCCCATCGCAGTAAACCCAGTACTCACCTCTAGGTGCCCAACTCATAAACTTGGATGAGGTATGTGACTTATAAAATCTAATATGAGGCCAGGTGTGCTGGCTCATGCTTGTAATCCTAACACTTTGGGAGGCCGAGGTGAGAAGATCACTTGAGCCCAGGAGTTTGAGACTAACCTGGGTAAGATGCCAAGACTCCCTTTCTATAAAATATTTTTAAATGGCCGGGTGCAGTGACTCACGCCTGCAACCCCAGCACTTTGGGAGTCTGAGGCAGGCGGATTTCTTGAGATCAAGAGTTTGAGACCAGCTTGGTCAACATGGTGAAGCCCCATTCCTACTAAAAATACAAAAAATTAGCCTGGCGTGGTGGTGCACGCCTGTAGTCCTAGCTACTCAGGAGACTGAGGCAGAAAAATCACTTGAACCCGGGAGGTAGAGGTTGCAGTGAGCCGAGATTAAACCACTGCACTCCAGCCTGGGTGACAGAGCAAGACTCCATCTCAAAAAATAAATAAATAAATGTAAAAGCGATCCAGGGGTGGTGGCGCACGGCTGTAGTCCTAGCTACTTGGGAGGCTGAGGTGGGAGGATTGCTTGAGCCTAGGAATTCCAGGTGACAGTGAGCTATGATAGCACCACCGCCCTCCAGCCTGGGCAGCAAAGCAAGACCCTCTCTCTAAAACAAACAAATTAAAAAACCATAACATGTCCTGTCCCTCTTGTTTAACCATACTCTTGCCTCAACTCTCTACCCTCCAACCACATTGGTTTATTTAAAATTAATAAAGTAACATCTCCCTTTCCCCCAGTGTTCTTCCACGATACCATTTGACATATAACTTTCTTATGCGAAACTGTAAATTCCATGCAAAATACTTAAAAGGAAGAGCTATGGAAGCCCCTTGCACCCGTGGGCTTCCTCTAACTGACCTAGGTCTTCTAGACACTGCTCTCAGAAATAAGGTCTATCAGACCTTCTACCAGACACAGCTTTCAGAAACAGGGTCATTCCAACCCTCACATATCTCCGAGTTTGAAATAGGTGGGGTAGAAATAGAAGAAACTATAGAGATCCTAGTTTTGTAGTGATGTGTGTCAAGGGTCATGCTGACTGAATTTTATGTGGGATGGGCCCAATCTGCTTAACAAATAAATGATTGGACCTCTGCTGCCATCCTGGTAAGAAACATTGATCCAGCTTCCTCATCCTGCTCTCTTCCTAATCAAAATCTCATGCAGAAGCATCTGATTGGTGAGCTTGCTTTCATGCACGTGCCATAGCTATGCATAAGAGTCTGTCTGAACATGGACTGAGACAGTGAACATCTGACTTCTGCTGTGGGCAGAAAACAACCTCAAAGGGAAAGGTAATAAAAAAAGATATTGGGCAGCCTTAAAGTATAATTGTCCCTTCCCCATGGCTTAACCCAGTCAGCAGGTGACATTCCTCTAGCCATGGAGATTGCTTCACTATAGGCATCTGACCCAGTTCACGCCAGCGAGATGTTAGGGAGGCTGGGGTTGTTGTAAAATATTCTTTCTTTCTTTTCTTTTCTTCTCTCTTTCTCTTTCTTTCTTTCTTTCTTTCTTTCTTTCTTTCTTTCTTTCTTTCTTTCTCTTTCTTTCTTCTTTCTTTCTTCTTTCTCTTTCTTTCTTCCTTTATTTCTTGCTTTCTTTTCTTTTCTTTCTTCTTTCTCTCTCACTTCCTCCCTCCCTCCCTCCCTCCCTCCCTCCC
>NW_016807278.1:3722084-3749882 GCF_001698545.2 Rhinopithecus bieti
TTCCTTCCTTCCTTCCTTCCTTCCTTCCTTCTTTCCTTCTTTCCTTCTTTCGTTCGTTCGTTCCTTCCTTCCTTCCTTCCTTCCTTCCTTCCTTCCTTCCTTCCTTCCTTCCTTCCTTCTTCCCTTCCTCCCTCCCTCCCTCTCTTCCTTCCCCCTCCTCTCTTCTCCCCTCCCCTCCCCTTGCCTTCCCTTCCTTTTTTTCTTGAGACAGGGTCTCACTCTGTTGTCCAGGCTGGAGTACAGTGGCACGGTCTTGTCTCACCACAGCCTCGATCTCCGGGGCTAAAGCAATCCTCCCACCTCAGTCTCTTGAGTAGCTGGGACTACAGGTGCACACCACCATGCCCAGCTAATTTTTGTATTTTTTGTAGAGACAATGTTTTGCCATGTTACCCAGGCTGGTTTTGAACTCCTGAGCTTAAGCAATGTGCCCATCTTGGCTTCCCAAAATGCTGGGATTACAGGCATGAGCCACTGGACCCATTCTGTCACTCTCTCTCTCTCTTTTTTTTTTTTTTTCAGACAGAGTCTGGCTCTGTCATCCAGGCTGGAGTGCAGTGGTGTCATCTTGGCTCACTGCAACCTCCGCCTCCTGGCTTCAAGCAATTCTCATGCCTCAGCCTCCTGAGTAGCTGGGATTACAGGTGTGCAACCCCATGCCTGGCTAATTTTTGTATTTTTAGTAGAGATGAGGTTTCACCATGTTGGCCAAGCTGGTCTCAAACATCCAACCTGAGGTAATCCGCCCACCTCAGCCTCCCAAAGTGCTGGCATTACAGGCGTGAGCCACCTCGCCCATCAGCCCTCTCATTCTTAAGCTCTATTGATTACCAGCTATCTCTCTTTCTGGACAAAGTGGTTTAGGGATGTGAGGCCAGCAATTTTGTCACCATGGAAAAAGCTGTCCCCCAGATAAAGCTTGGACAGCAGATGCAGAGTAGAGATATGGAGAAACAGTGAAAAACTGAACTCTGACCGGGCACGGTGGCTCACACCTGCAATCCCAGCACTTTGGGAGGCCAAGGTGGGCAGATTATGAGTTCGAGAGATTGAGACCATTCTGGGTAGCACAGTGAAACCCTGTCTCTACTAAAAATACAAAAGATTAGCTGGGCGTGGTGGTCTACACCTGTAATCCCAGCTACTTGGGAGGCTGAGGCAGGAGAATTGCTTGAACCCAGGAGGTGGAGGCTGTAGTAAGCTGAGATCGTGCCACTGCACTCCAACCCAGGTGACAGAGTGAGACCCCATCTCAAAAAAAAAAAAAAAAGAAAACTGAACACCAATTCTGGAGTCTGCCCAGGTCTCACTATAATGTGAGCCAGTAATATATATATATATATTTTTTTTTGAGACAGAGTCTCACTCTGTTGCTCAGGCTGGAGTGCAGTGGCCCGATCTCAGCTGACTCCAAGCTCCTCATCCTGGGTTCACGCCATTCTGCCTCAGCCTCCGGAGTAGCTGGGACTATAGGCGCCCGCCACCATGCCCAGCTACTTTTTGTATTTTTAGGAGAGATGAGGTTTCACTGTATTAACCAGGATGGTCTCGATCTCCTGACCTTGTGATCTGCCCACCTTGGCCTCCCAAAGTGCTGGGATTACAGGCATGAGCCACCAAGCCCGGCCAATGAGCCAGTAATTTTTTATCATTTAAGCCAGGTTGAGGTTTTTGTATATCTAAAAAACCCCACATATCTGACATAGAAGTTGTATCCCAAATATGCAAACAACTCTCAAAACTCAATAATAAAATAACAAACAACCCAATCAAGAAAATGGGCAAAAAACTTACAGAGACATTTCACCAGAAAAGATAAACAGACAGCAAATAAGCATAAGAGAAGACGATTGGCTTCATTAGTCATTAGGAGCAACATGGCGAAACCCCATCTCTACAAAAAAAAGAAAAAACTGATATATAAATAACAAGGTAAGGTTAGTGGACGAAGACTTCCTGGAAAGGATAAGCAGAGGTTATAAGGATAAAATCTTGCAACAATATGAAAGCATTTTGGAAAGTATAACTTAGAAAAGTATAGGTTTCATAATTTTTTTGTATCTCCTGTAAGTTCTAGCATAATATTGCAACATGTTGTTAGTATTTGGTAAACGTTTCTTATTCATTCTTATTATAGGGTTCGTAAATAAATTGTTCAATGAGTGGAAAGGCATTCAAATCAAAGGGGAGTGTCCAGAAAAGATTCCCACAGATTAGCCCCAGACCTGACTCAGGTCCCAAGGACTTTTCCCCTTATTATGGGCAGAGTTTAGGGTTGGCCACCTGTTATTTTCTTAATCCAGGATAATTGAGGTCACACTGTTAGCTATGGCATAGTTTGCAGTTTGAGTGGCTGGTATCAATCTTGTGCTTCCTGTTCTACAAAAAGATGTAGGTTCTGATGGGTATGGGGACACAAGATGCCACCTGCCCAGGTTGGCATACTTCCTGTAGCAGTCCCCTCTGCATGCCTTCCCCTCCTGCCTGACTGCCAGGCTCAGTGTTCTGCAGAAACCAGCATTGATGATATCTCGTTTCTCAGATCTGCAAGGGCCCCCTCAGCTGCAGATTGGTAATGTGACAATTAACCTTCAAGGGCGCAAAGTCTCAGGTATGAGGCACACAGCAGCAATCACCTCCGGTAGTCAGCATCTTGCTAGCTAGCCCACCTGCACCCCAAAAATCTGGTGATGTTGTGATTTGCAGAAGTGAAAGAAAACTGTTTAATTAACCATCTTTGCTCACCTCTCTAGGGCCATAAAAGCTCTGGACTTTCCCCCATCAGAAGGATCTCTTCCCTTCCCAACAAGCTACACAATGGAGTGTAAAGAATTAAGTTTATTCTAATAGATCCTATAATACTCTTTCCTTTAGGAAACCTCCTAGCTGAACACTTCACCCGGACACTGAAATTCAACTTTTTCCCCCAAGTTTTCCTTCATTCTGAACTCTAAAATTTACTTATTTTTTTCAATGAAAACACCGTACTTCTACTTCACTATTGTTGTTTTGGTTTTCTGTCATTGCAGGTCGGATCTTCATAAGCATACCTATCTTAAATTTTAGTATCATAGAAGACAGGCACTAGCTCTGAGCTTATATGGTAGAACCTAGCAATACATAATTTTTACAATAATAAACACATTACATAGCTGGGAAAACAAGGTGTAGTTAAAAAATATTCACAGCTTTCCAGCTCCCTCCCTCTCTAGAAATTCCCTGCCTCTATCTAAGGAAAATAAAGGGGATTCCATGAGTCACCAAGAAGTTTGGAAACTGAAAGTCACCCATTCCCTGACAAAATGTTTTTTGGGCATATATTTTTAAAGTGCAATAAGGTAACCAGACACAGTGGCTCATGGCTGTAATCCCAGCATTCTAGGAGGTCAGGGCCAGAGGATCTCTTTGAGGCCAGGAGTTCAAGACCAGCCTAGGCAACATGACGAGACCACATCTCTACTTGGGGGAAAAAAAAATCCAATAAGGTAAAAGACCTACTTTTCCCCTTTTCATATGCTCAGAACTACAAGGGTCCCAAACAAAAGATTCATAAATTACAAGTCATTTCATATATATTTATGTTTATTATTTCTTAGTTTAAAAAACATTTTTAAAAAAACTAAGAAATAATAAACTTAAATATATATGAAATGCCAAAACATAGACACTGCATTCTGTAACCCTACCCACTACCCTCACATACCCATAACACTTCCCTTCTCTCCTGGTTTCCTCATGGCGAACAGGCAATGCCGAAGCTCTCCTGCCTACCTACCATGAACTCTTACTTTGCTCCAGTTCTCCCACTAGGGCTCAGATGCCCTGTTAGTTTCATCCTTCTAGTTGCAGCCAGACCTGGGAGATTCTTTCCCAGAGGCAGGAAGTACTATGAAAGCCTGGGGAAATTTCCCAACCCCACCCACAGAAGCTAATTCAGGAAAAGCCTGAAGAGGCAATTCATGGGCTTTAAGTTCATGCATCCTAAACAAACGCGGCCACCCAGAACTGTCTTCTAGTCAACTCGACCACAAACCGTGGAACGACTCCTGTGCCAGGAGAGACCAAGGCTGGTGGTAAGGGGAAATTTTCTAACCAATCAGCTTTCCACCTAAACTATGAAGAAAAGTCCCTGAGGAGGAGGCTGTGGGACCAAGTAGGGGAAAATGGAAAGCAACACCTGGGTTAGGCAGATGCAGAAAGAACAAGCATCCCTGAGCTGACCTGGGAGGCTCTCTCTTCAACAATGGGTGCATAAATTAGAACCTGAACTTTGGTGGCAATCAGTTTACACCAATGTAACAAATCCCAAGCTCGGATGATGTTTAAAATGATGGGGATGGCTAGGCATGGTGGTTCATGCCTGTAATCCAAGCACTTTGGGAGGACCAGGTGGGCGGATCACGAGGTCAGGGGATCGAGACCATCCTGGCCAACATGGTGAAACCCCGTCTCTACTAAAAAATACACACACACACACACACACACACACACACACACACACAAATACAAATATTAGCTGGGCACGGTGGCATGTGCCTGTAATCCCAGCTACTCGGGTGGGTGAGGCAGAGAAGTGCTTGAACCTGGGAGGCAGAGGTTGCAGTGAGCTGAGATCGCTCCACTGCACTCTAGTCTGGCGACAGAGCAAGATTCCATCTGGAAGGAAGAAAGGAAGGAAGGAAGGAAGGAAGGAAGGAAGGAAGGAAGGAAGGAAAGAGGGAGGGAGGGAAGGGAGGGAGGGAAGGAAAGGAAGGGAAGGAAGGGAAGGAAGGGAAAGAAGGGAAGAAAGGGAAGGAAGGAGAAAGAGAGAGACTGAAAAGGCTGCCAGCTTGGTTCTATCATTAAGGCTGTTAGCATTCTTTTTCCTTGTTGTTGCTCAATATAATCCATAGCTTCACAAGTTATAACATTCTTGAGGCAAGGAAAAATGAACCTCTGGCCTCCATATATTCCATGACAGCAGAAATTCTCCAGGCAATACAGATGTAGGATCCAAAGTAATAGGTTTCAAATTCTGTCTTTTTTTTTTTTTTTTTTTTTTTTTTGAGTCAGGGTCTCACTCTGTCACCCAGGCTGGAATGTAGTGGTGTGATCTCAGCTCACTGCAGCCTTCACCTCCCAGGCTCAAGCAACCCTCCCACCTCAGCCTCCTAAAGTAGCTGGGACTACTGTGCTCACCACCACACCGGGCTAATTTTTAAATTTTATGTACGGTGGCCGGGCACAGTGGCTCACGCCTGTAATCCCAGCACTTTGGGAGGCTGAGGCGGGTGGATCATGAGGTCAGGAGTTCAAGACCAGCCTGGCCAAGATGGTGAAACCCCTTGTATGTAATTTACATACTCCCCAGGGGTCTCTACTAAAAAAAATACAAAAATTAGCCGGGCATGGTGGCACACGCCAGTAGTCCCAGCTACTTGGGAGGCTGAGGCAGGAGAATCACTTGAACCTGGGAGGCGGAGGTTGTGGTGAACTGAGATCGTGCCATTGCACTCCAGCCTGGGTGACAAGAGCGAAACTCCATCTAAAAAAAAAAAAAAATTCATGTAGAGAAGGGGTTTCATCATGTTGCCCAAGTTAGTCTCAAACTCCTGGGTTCAAGTGATCCTTCCACCTCAGCCTCCCAAAGTGCTGGGATTACAGGCATGAGCCACTGCACTCAGCCCCAAAAAACTTTGTAAACCACTGCTCAGTAATGCCTGACTTTGGTACAGCCCTTTGATTTCAAGTGCATTTGATTCCTTCAGCAATCATCAGAGGTTGTTAGACTCGCTTCCTCTGCAATGATTAGGAAGGGTAAGTAGTATAGAGATAGGGCCCTGGGTGCCTTGAAAGCAAGACTCACTTTTATAAGAATCCCAGCCTAGCAGGGCTGTGGTAAGAGAAGTGGGCAAAGCAAAAGGAAGTTTGTTACCGATACTCAGTGCTATTGAGTGATAATGCAACCGTTCATCTTCCTGTTGAAGAGTTTGACATGCTTTCACAGTTATGAATGAAACTCTCTCGGATTGTTTTTTAAAAATTCCTTCAAGATCTCTAGCTCTTAAAAGAGTAGCAGTATCTTCCTCCATCTGCAGTCTAATACATTTCCATGGTGACTGCTCTAACATAGTGTGGTGTATATTCCTCATTTCTGTGGCTGCCGTTCATCTGAACCCACTCCTTGTATTTGGATAATCCCCTATCATTTGAGCTTTAGTAAAAAGCAGGGCCAATGTCCCACTATATAAGTAGAAGGATCCAATACTTACTGCCCCAGCACCTCTTGCAGCAAGGTAGAAGGCCTATGACCTTGGTTTGGTCAATTGGACATATCCAGCCAAGGTGTTGACTGAGGAAATAGTAATGCAAATAAAGAAGCAGGGAAACATTTTATTCCAACAACAGTAACATCCAGTTTTCATGCCAGGGATGGCATCCAGTGTCTGGTGCCGGCAGCAAGAAAGGCTTTGTCAGACTGGTTCTATGGTGTGACCTTGGCAGTGGCCGTGTTTCACTCTCTCCCTCCGCTTTATTTATGTCCATTTGTGGAGCTTAAGTCTCCAGGTCATCCTGCAAACTATCCAACCCTTTTGGTTGCTTCAGGCACAAACTTGGGAGACATCTTTGAGTTTCCTCTGTAACCTTATATCTAATCCAATAGGAAATTCTGGAAGTGGCCCATTTCCTCTGCTAGTACTCCCTGGCCTAAACCACCATTATCTCTCACCTGAATTACGAAATAGACTCCTTTAAAAAAAAATTAGTTCATCAAACATTTTTTGTTGCCAAAAATTTTATGTGTTTGTTATGTACAACATAATGCTTTGAAATATAAATACGCTGTGGAATGGTTAAATCAAGCTAAATATCATATGCTTAACCTCACATTTCTTTTTTTTGTAGTGAGAAGGCTTACAATCTACTGTCTTTGTGATTTTGAAGAATACAACACATTGTTTTCGTGTGTGTGTTTTTTTGAGACAGAGTTTCACTCTTGTTGCCCCAGGCTGGAGTGCAATGGCACAGTCTCGGCTCCCTGCAACCTCCGCCTACTGGGTTCAAGCAATTCTCCTGCTTCAGCCTCCCGAGTAGCTGGGATTACAGGTGCCTGCCACCACGCCCAGCTAATTTTTGTATTTTCAGTAGAGACAGGATTTCACCACATTGGCCAGGTTGGTCTTGAACTCCTGACCTTGGGTGATCCACCCACCTCAGCCTCCCAAAGTGCCGGGATTACAGGCATGAGCCACCGCACCCTACCCAACATATTGTTATTAATTCTAGTCACCATGTTTTACAACAAATCTCTGGAACATATTCCTTCTAACTGAAAATTTGTATTGTTTGACCAATATCTCCACCCCCAACACCCAGACTCTGGTAATCACCATACTACTCTCTGCTTCTATGAGTTCACTTCTTTAGATTCCACATAAAAGTGAGATCATACACTTTTTTTTTTTTTTTGAGACGGAGTCTCACTCTGTCACCTAGGCTGGAGTGCAATGGTGTGATCTCGGCTCACTGCAACCTCCGCCTCCTGGGTTCAAGCGGTCCTCCTGCCTCAGCCTCCCGAGTAGCTGGGACTACAGGCTTGCGCCACCACGCCTGGCTGACTTTTGTATTTTCAGTAGAGACGGGGTTTCACCATGTTGTTCAGGCTGGTCTTGAACTCTTGACCTCAAGCAATTCGCCCGCCTCGACCTCCCAAAGTGCTGGGTTACAGGCGTGAGCCACTGCTCCTGGCCACTATTTGTCTTTTTGTGTGTAGCTTATTTCACTTAACATAATGTCCTCCAGCCCTTTTATTTCAATTACATTTGATTCCTTCAGCAATAAAAGCAAATAATGGATGCTTTCCAGGTTCATCCATGTTGTTGCAAATGACAGAATTTCCTTCTTTTTAAAGGCTGAATAGTACTCTATTGTGTATATGTACCATATTTTATTTATTTATTCATCCATTAATGGGCATTCAGGTTGATTCCATATCTTTGCTATTGTGAGTAATGATGCAATGAACATGGAGTGCAGATATCTCTTCAACACACTAATTTTATTCTCTTTGGATATATGCCCAGTAGTGAGATTGCTGGATCATATGGTAATTCTAGCTTTAACTTTTTGAGGAAACTTCATACTGTTTTCCATAAGGGCTATAATAAATTACATACTTCCCAAGAGTGTGCAAAGGTTTCCTTTTCTTCACATCCTACTGACACTTATCATTTCACTTTTTGATTAATAGCCATTCTAAGACCTGTGAGGTGATAGATAGACAATCTTGTGGTTTTAATTTGCTTTTCCCCAATGATTAGTGACATTACGTTTTCATATACCCATTGGCCATCATACACCTGTTGGCCATTTACATATCTTTGTTTGAGAAATGGCCATGCAGGTCCCTTGCCCATTTTTAATCGGGTTATTTGTTTTCTTGCTATTGGATTGCTTGGATTCTTTATGTGTTTTGGATACTAACCCCTTATTAGATGTATGGTTTGCAAATATTTTCTCCCATTCCACAAGTTGTCTCTTCACTCTGTTGATTGTTTCCTTGACTGTGCACGAGCTTTCCAGTTTGTTACAATCCCATTTGTCTGTTTTCGCTTCTGTTGCCTGTGCAACAGCGTCAACTGGTTTCTCTGCTTTTACTTTGTTTCCATACAGACCTGTCTCCACACAGTAGTCCGTTACCTTTTACAATCATAAGTGACATCATGTCACTCCTCTGCTCAAAGTCACCCCACAGCTTCTCATTATTCAAAACAAAATGCAAAATGCTTGTCAAGATCTATGTGATTGGTCTCTTGCTTGCTACCTTTCTAATCTCGTCTCCTCCCACTCCCTTACTTGCTCACTCCGCCCGGCTGCACCAGTCTCTCTTCAATTCCTCAAAATGCCAAGCACACTGCTGATGCTGGACTCTCGGCCTTGCTATTCCCTCTGCCTAGAATGCTCTTCTCCAAGATACCTATATGACTTGCTTCCTCACTTCAATCAGGTCTCTACTTAAACGCTCCTTTATCAGATAGGCTTCCTTGACCACCCTATCTAAAATTGCACTCCTGGCCAGGCACGGTGGCTCATGCCTGTAATCCCAGCACTTTGGGAGGCCGAGGCAGGCGGATCACGAGGTCAGCAGTTCGAGACCAGCCTGGCCAACGTGGTGAAACCCCATCTCTACTAAAAATACAAAACTTAGCCAGGCGTGGTGGTGGGTGCCTGTAATCCCAGTTACTTGGGAGGCTGAGGCAGGAGAAGCGCTTGAATCCAGGAGGTGGAGGTTGCAATGAGCTGAGATGGTGCCATTGCACTCCAGCCTGGGCCACAGAGCGAGACTCTGTCTCAAAAAAATAAATAAATAAATAAAATAAAATTGCAGTCCTCTCTCCTGCCAGTTCCCCTCTATTTTTCTTTGCTAACATCTGAACCATTACTCCTTATTTTTTTCTTCAAATGCATGTATGTATGCATTTGTCTGTCTCCGCCACTAGGATGTAAGCTTCCTGAGAGTAGGGACTTTGTCTATTTGTTTTCTGCCATATCCCCAGTGCCTAAAAGAGTACATAGTACTTAGTGAGCACTCTATAAACATACATTAGGTAGATGTATTCACCAAATACATTTCATTTCTGTTTAAATCTGCCATAGTTGATTTCTGTTTCTTGCAAATTAACATGTTAAGAACCTTATCTGATAGACATGTAAGACACTGGGAATCAAATTTCTCTCTCATTTAGTGACTTTGAGCAAACACACTTAGCACTCTGGGTCTTAGTTTCTTTATATATTGCCCCTCTTTACTCTAAGACAATTTTACAATTTTTAAAGATACCATATGTCCTTTTTTTTTTTTTTTTTTTTGAGACAGAGTCTCACTCTGTCACCCAGGCTGGAGTACAGTGGCACGATTTCAGCTCACTGCAATCTTCCCCTCCCAGATTCAAGCGATTCTCCTGCCTCAGCCTCCCAAGCAGCTGGGACTACAGGCGTGAGCCACCACACCCAGCTAATTGTTGTATTTTTACTAGAAATGGAGTTTCACCATGGTGACCAGGTGGGTCTCAAACTCCTGACCTCAAGTGATCCTCCTGCCTTGGCCTCCCAAAGTGCTAGGATTATGGGTGTGAGCCACTGTGCCCGGCCAAAATGTCATATTTCGAAGCCACAATAGAATAATGGTTTTCCCAAAGTATATACAGTCATACAGTGACATTCTGGTAATGACAGACCCCATGTACCATGGTGGTTCCATAAGATTAGAACGAAGCTGAAAAATCCCCATCACCTAGTGACATGGTGGTCCTCTTCACATTGTAGCCATTGCCACAGCACAATGCATTACTCTTATGTCTGTGGTGATGCTGGGCTCAACCAATCTATTGTACTGCCAGTCATATAAAAGTATAGCACATACAATTATGTACAGTACATAATAGATTTTATTTTGTCTTATTTTTAATTTTCAAATATTTAGGGGTGCATGTGCAGTTGTTTTACACAGATATATTGTGTAGTGGGAAAATCTGGGCTTTTAGCACACCCATCCCTCAAACAGTATACACTGTACCCAATAGGTAGGATTTTATCGCTCACCCCCCTCCCATTTTCTACCTTATGGAGTCTCCAATATCTGTTATTCCACTGTGTATATCTCTATGTAGCCATTGTTTAGCTCTCACCTGTAAGTGAGAATACATAATACTCGATAATGAAAAAAAATACTTGATAATGATAAATGAGTATGTTACTGGTTTATGTATATACTATACTATACTATACTTTTTATTGTTATTTTAGAATGTATCCCTTCTATTTATATATTTAAAAAGTTAACTGTAAACCAGTCTCAGGCAGGTCCTTCAGGAGGAATTCCAGAAGAAGGCATGGGTATCATTGGAGGTGACAGCTCCAAGCATGTCGTGGCAACTGGAGACCTTCCAGTGGGACAAGATATGGAAGGGAAGACAGTGCTATGAATGACCCTGATCCTGTGCAGGCCTAGGCCAATGTGTGTGCTTGTGTTTTAGTTGTTAAGAAAAATGTTTAAAAAGAAAACATTTAAATAGAAAAAAGCATATAGAATAAAGATATAAAGAAAAAATTTTTCGTATAGGTGTGTAATATGTGTTTTAAGTGAAGTGTTAATATGAAAGAGTCAAAAAGTATTAAAAAAAAAAAAAAAAAAAGAAAGAAAATTTTCAGGCTGGGTGTGGTGGTTCAGGCCTATAATCTCAGCATTTGGGAGGCCAAGGCAGGCAGATGGCTTGAGCTTAGGAGTTCAAGACCAGACTGGGCAACATGGCAAAACCCTGTCTCTACAAAAAAATACAAAAATTAGCCAGGCATGGTGGTGCACGCCTATAGTCCCAGCTATTCAGGAGGCTGAGGTGGGAGGATCACATGAAACTGGAAGGCTACAGTGACCTGAGATAGCACCACTGCACTCTAGCCTGGGGGACAAAGTGGAACCCTGTCGCATAAAAAAAATAATAAAAACTTTATAAAGTAAAAAAGTTATAGTAGGTTAAGGTTAATTTATTATTGAAGAAAGAAAAATTTTAAATACATTTAGCGTAACCTAAGTGTGCAGTGTTTATTTTTATTTATTTATTTTTCTCTGTCACTCCCTCTGTCTGGCTAGAGTGCAGTGGCATGATCTCGGCTCACTGTAGCCTCCACCGCCTGAGTTCAAGCGATTCTCATGCCTCAGCCTTCCAAGTAGCTGGGTTTACAGGTATGAGCCACCACACCCGGCTACTTTTTGTATTTTTAGTAGCAATGAGGTCTTGCCATGTTGGCTAGGCTGGTCTCGAACTCCTGACCTCAGGTGATCCACCTGCCTCGGCTTCCCAAAGTGCTGGGATTACAGGCATGAGCCACCACGCCTGGCCTAGTGTGCAGTGTTTACAAAGTATACAGCAGCATATACTAATGTCCTAAGCCTTCACACTCACTCACCACTCACTCACTGACTCACTCACCCAGAGCAACTTCCAGTCCTGCAAGCTCCACTCTTGGTAGGTGCCTTATACGATTTTTAATCTTTTATACCATGTTTCTGCTGTACTTTCCTATGTTTAGATATATTTAAATACACAAATACACACCATCTTGTTACAATTGCCTACAGTATTCATTAGGTTTGTGTCTGAGGAGCAATAGGGTGTACCACACAGCCTAGATGTGTAGGAGGCCATGCCATCTAGGTTTATGCAAGTACATTCTATGATGTTCACACAACAACAAAATCATCTAACGATGCACTTCTCAGAAAGTAGCCCCATCATTAAGCAACACATGGCTGAACTTCATTCTTTAGCTTTTAAAGTTGGCTTTTATTGTATCTCTTCTTAGAAATGAGTCACCTTGCTCAAAGTTTCATCATTCTCAGATAATTCTTTTTCTTTTTTTTTTTTTTTTTTGAGATGGAGTCTCGCACTGTCATGTAAGCTGGAGTGCAGTGGTGTAATCTCAGCTCACTGCAACCTCTGCCTCCCGGGTTCAAACAATTCTCCTGCCTCAGCCTCCCAAGTAGCTAGGATTACAGGTGCCCACCACCACCCTGGCTAATGTTTTTATTTTTAGTAGAGATGGAGTTTCACCGTGTTTACCAGGCTGGTCTTGAACTCCTGACCTCAGGTGATCCGATCCCCCTCGGCCTCCCAAAGTGCTGGGATCACAGGCATGGCCACTGCGCCCAGCCTCTCGGATAACTCATATATATTGTCAATGCCATATGTCACTAATGTTGCCTGTATCACCACCATAATTATCATTAAATAAAAGTAACAAGCTAAAAGACAGTACATAGGATTTAGGCTAAATAAATGCTAGAGAAGTTCGGAAGAATGGAGTTAATTGTGAACTGGGCTGAAAACTGGGAAGGACTTGAGCTAGGTTTGAATGAAAGATAGAATTAAGATGAGTAGAGAGGAAAGGTGGTATACACCTTACACACGTAAAAACAGAACACTACATCTGTATGGTGGGGAGGTGAAATAACCAGAAATAAGAAAAGTTCAGCTTAGTAGGGATACTCACAAATTATCCACTAGCGCTTCCCTTGCTTCCCAGGAAAAAGATATAGATCCCATAGCTTGAAGCTTTGTTCAAGCCTTTCTCCAAATCGTACCCATGTCTACATACTCAACTCATCTCGTTTCTCCATCTTCCTGCACCTGAAGACCTTATAAACATCTTTCTTTTCTTTGTTTTGTTGTTGTTTTTTTTTGAAACAGAGTCTCACTATGTCTCCTAGGCTCCATGGAGTACAGTGGTACGATCACAGCTCACTACAGCCTGTACCTCCTGGACTCAATCGATCCTCCCACCTCAGCCTTTCAAGTAACTGGGACTACAGGCACATGCCACCACATCCGGCTAATTTTTTGTACTTTTTTTTTTTTTTTTTTTGAGACAGAGTCTCACTCTGTTGCCCAGGCTGGAGTGTAATGGTACCATCTCAGCTCACTGCAACCTCTGTCTCCCAGGTTCAAGTGATTCTCCTACCTCAGCCTCCCAAGTAGTCTGGGATTATAAGCACCCACCACCACACACAGCTAATTTTTGTATTTTTAGTAGAGATGGAGTTTCACCATGTTGGTCTGGCTGGTCTCGAACTCCTGACGTTAAGCAATCCACCCGCCTCGGCCTCTCAAAGTGCTGGGATTACAGGCATAAGCCACCACACCCGGCCTGTAATTTTGTAGAGACGGGGCCTTGCCATGTTACCCTGGCTCGTCTCAAACTCCTAGGCTCAAGCAATCCTCCCACCTCAGCCTCCCAAAGTGCTGGAATTACAGATGTGAGGCATCATGCCTGATCATAAAATTTTTTTTAACATTTCTAAAAATTAGCCAGGCATGGTGGTGTGCACCTGTAGTCCCAGCTACTCAGGAGGCTCAGATGGGAGGATTGATTGAGTCCAAGATGTGGAGGCTACAGTGAGCCATGATTGTGTCACTACACTCCAGCTGGGTGACAGAGTGAGACGATGTCTCAAAAAAAAAAAGGTTTATTTGTATCACTCATTGGTTCCTATAAAACTCCAGGTCTTTTTTCTCATGAACTGCTACCAAACCAAGTCTTTCCCTTCCTATGCTTATTATATATTTAATATATTTAGTGGGCTTTCCAATCACCCCTGTACATTTTTTTTTTCAGCCAAACATATAGCCTATTTAATTAGGATTTGGAATGCTAACTCTCTAGGTCAATGTAATAGGTTATAATTACTACAGGTTATGTCACCTGAAAATGTTATAAGTAAGCCAGGTATGGTGGCTCATGCCTATAATCTCAGCACTTTGGGAGGCCGAGGCAGGCGGATCACGAGGTCAGGAGTTCAAGACCAGCCTGGACTACATGGTGAAACCCCATCTCTACTAAAAATACAAAACATTGGCCAGGTGTGGTGACAGGGGCCTGTAATCCCAGCTTGTCAGGAGGCTGAGGCAGAAGAATCGCTTGAACCCGGGAGGCGGAGGTTGCAGTGAATCGAGATCATGCCATTGCACTCCATCCTGGGGGGCAAAGTGAGACTCCATCTCAAAAAAAAAAAAAAAGAAAAGAGAAAAAGAAAATGTTGATAAGTATCTCTCCCCGTGACATGAACTGACTATGTAACAAACCTTCACATGTAGCCCTGAAACCTAAAATAAAAATTTCAAAAAAGAAAATGTACTTTCCATAGGTCTTTATCCAAGTTGTTAAAGAAAATGTTGAATGAGGCAAGGCCTGGCCTTTAGAGATCTCTCACCAAATTAAGATGGATTTTGTGAG
This sequence comes from Rhinopithecus bieti, assembly GCF_001698545.2. Classification (NCBI taxonomy): domain Eukaryota; kingdom Metazoa; phylum Chordata; class Mammalia; order Primates; family Cercopithecidae; genus Rhinopithecus; species Rhinopithecus bieti. The sequence continues at coordinate 3,736,854 of NW_016807278.1, forward strand.
TACTCAGATTTAACTTTTCAATCAACAATAAATAAATGTGCCCAACTGTTTTGCGAGGAAGAGAGCATAATTTAGTGAATGGAGCAATGGGGTGAACATAGTCCTATAAACATGATTCTGATACAAACTTTGCCCTTGACTTTGGGCAAGTCAATTAACTTCTCTTGAACTCATTTTGAAAATGAGAGAGCTGCACTAAACTTACTTCCTCTTCCAAAAGCCAGGGATTCTATTATCCAGCCCGTATTTTCCCATGAAAAGAGACAATATTGTACTATCCCTTTATCTCTCTCTCAAACCCAGGGCAATAGTATTTCTCTTTGGCCTAATTAATAGTATTGGAGCAAAGGCGAGTCTTGTAACATCTTCAAGATAGATAGTCTACTTTCAATTCATTTTACAAACATTTGTTAAGTGCACACTGTGCCAGATATTATAGTAAGGGACTTCTAAAATAAATCGGCAATAAAAAATAAAGTTAATTACCAAATAAGCCCTGCATTCCTAATTTTGCCTCCTGCTCATCGATTTTGCTTGTGTGCAACAGTATGGAAGTATGTCTCAGACTCCTCTCTATTGATACTAAACTTTGTAGTTTCCACAGCATCAGTCTTTGTGCATTTTATTGCAAGAATTATGTCTTATCCCTGAATTCTCAGAGATATTCTCTCATTTCCTCAGAGCCTATATGCAATTAATCATATTCTCATTCTCTTCTTCAGATGTTCCCTCTGGAACCTTTAGGGAAATGGCAATTACACCGGTTAGGATCTGATCAGGAAAGCAGACCACTATGAGTAACATAGAATAAAGGATTTATTATAGGGATTAGATCTCATGCAATCATGGGAGCTGGTTAAGCAGTCTATGCACATTTATTGCTTCTGCATCTGCTGCCGGGCCTGAGGTGAGCCAGGTCATTGATTGAAAAGGGAAGATGTGGGAGAGACAAGGGACAAAGTAGAATCCATGAAGACAAACTGGAACTGTACGTGTCTTTCTTTCACTTCCTCTACTCTAGGTAATGGGATTGAGCTCCAGGATAAGCTGGATTCCTCAGCATAGAGCTGTACATGCACTTGGTACAGGATTTGAAGAAGATGAAAGAGGAGATCCAGTGGGAAATGGATCCTGTCCCAAAACCAGCAAAATGAGCCAGTAGATAACTGACATGTGAGCTACACAACTGCGCCTGCTCTATGCTGACTTTCAGAGCATAAAACTGGCTACTACTTCATTTCTACCTTCAAAATCTTATGCAATTTTCTCTTGTGGATAATTCTAACCAAGAAATACATAGGAAAGAAAATTATGGGAAATACAGTTACAGCTTTGCTATATTGACACAATACAAAGCCATTGCAAGAATCAATACATGCAGGCCGGGCTAGGTGGCTCATGCCTGTAATTCACAGATCAGGTGCAGTGACTGACACCTGGTGGCTGACGCACTTTGGGAGGCCAAGGGGGGGGGGGTGGATCACCCGAGATCAAGAGTTCGAGACCAACCTGGCCAACATGGAGAAATCCCATCTCTACTAAAAATACAAAATTAGCTGGGCATAGTGGCAGGCACCTGTAACCCCAGCTACTTGGGAGGCTGAGGCAGGAGAATCACTTGAACCCGGGAGGCAGAGGTTGCAGTGAGCCAAGAGCACACCATTGCACTCTAGCCTGGGCAACAAGAGTGAAACTATCTCAAAAAAAAAAAAAAAAAAGAATCAGTACACAACTGGACAGCCCCAGGTCAAATTTCTCTTCCCTCATGCTTCAGAATCTTCTTTCTTTTGGGTATTCATCTCCAAGCTCCCTGCTACTATACTTGTTGCTATTATCAGGCAAGGAAAAAGCTACTGAAAACACATCCTCAAAAATCCTTATCAAGAATATTCTAAAATTTTAAGACATACAGAAGATAAAACTAAGTAAAGATTTTAAAATATACTATGTTCATGGATGAAAATTCTTAATATTAAAAGTTAATTTGAAAAAGTAAGTCAGGTCCAGTCACAGTGGCTCACACGTGTAATCCCAGCATTTTGGGAGGCTGAGGCAGGTGGATCACTTAAGGCTAGGAGTTTGAGACTAGCCTGACCAATATGGCAAAACCCTATCTCTAAAACAATACAAAAATTAGCTGAGTGTGGTGGTATGAGCCTGTAATCCCAGCTACTCGGGAGGCTGAGGCACGAGAATCATTTGAACTTGGGAGGCAGAGGTTGCAATGAGCTGAGATCGTGTCACTGCACTCCAGCCTGGGTGACAGAGTGAGACTCTGCTTCAAAAAATAAAATAGATAAAAAAGTAAGTCAGACCCAAATCAATCTAAGAATCCAGTGAAATTACAAACAAAATTCCAGTTAGTTTGTTCTGTTGAACCTAAAAAATTCACCTGAAAGATTAAAGTACCAAGATTAGCCAGGACAATTTTAAAGAGGAACCACAAGGTAGAGGGACTTATTCTACCAGATATCAAGATGTCTTATAAAGACAAGTGTTTTTTGTTCCTGTTTGTTTGTTTGCTTGCTTTTTGTTTTTTGTTTTAAGACAGGGTCTCACTCTGTCTCCCAGGCTGATGTGATCACAGCTTACTGCAGTCTCGACCTCCTGGGCTCAAGTGATTCTCCCACCGCTCAGGAGTGATTCTCCTGAGCAGCTGGGACTACAGGCATACACCATCATGCTCAGCTTTTTTTTTTTTTTTTTTGTATTTTTTGTAGAAATGGGGTTTTGTCATGTTGCCCAGGCTGGTCTCAAACCCTGAGCTCAAGTGATCCACCCACCTTGGCCTTCCAAAGTGCTGGGATTACAGGCATGAACCACTGCACATGACCAAGATATAATATTTAACATCCTGGTAATGCTTTAGGAATTGTCACACCTGCCAGTGAGTCGAATAGAGAGCTAAGCATAGACCCATAAAAACATAATGCAGGCGGCATTACACATTTTGTAGCAAAAAAAATAGATTATTGAAAAAAATTATATTAGAATAATCAATAATCTGCAACTGAAAAATTATAATAAATCCCTATTTTATATCATGTACAAAAAGAAAAATGTAGATAAAGATTTAAATATCAAAATCAAAATATTAACATTTTAGAAGAGAATATCTGAGAATATTTTATTATGTTGGGAACAAACCTTAAGGAAAAGACCAAAAAATTTAGCAGTGCTACAAATGTACACTTCTATAAAACAAGACACCATAAATAAGGAGCTAAACAAGCCACAGGCTAAGATAATACAACTGTAATAAATATAACTGACAAAGAGTTAATATTTAAGATATAAAAAGAACCTCTACAAATCAATAAAATAAAAAGTAACTTAAGAGAAAAAACAAGCAAAAGAGATGAACGAGCAATTTGCAAAAGAGAAAACTCAAATAGCCAATAAACACAAAAAAAGATGCTCCACCTCTCTACTAAGAGAGATACAAATTAAAACAACAGATAGGTTTCATTCATATTCTTCAGACCAGAAATCATGGTTTTTTGTTTTGTTTTGTTTTTGAGACAGAGTTTCGCTCTGTTGCCCAGGCTGGAGTGCAGTGGCATGATCTCCACTCACTGCAACCTCCGCCTCCCAGGTTTAAGTGAATCTCCTGCCTCAGCCTCCTGAGTAGCTAGGATTACAGGTGTGCACCACCACACCCAGCTAATTTTTGTATTTTTAGTAGAGGCAGGGTTTCACCATGTTGGCCAGGCTGGTCTCCAACTCCTGAGCTCAGGTGATCTGCCCACCTTGGCCTCCCAAAGTGCTGAGATTACAGGTTTGAGCCACCAGGTCCAGCCTAAAAATCGTATTTGTTGTTGTTGTTGTTGTTATTAGGTCACTCTGTCACCAAGGCTAGAATGCAGTGGCACAATCATAGCTCACTGCAGCCTCAAACCTATGGACTCAAGCGATCCTCCTGCCTCAACCTCCCCAGTAACTGGGACTTCAGGTGCATGTCATCACATTTGGTTAACTTTTAAACTTTTTGTAGCAACTGGGTCTCACTATGTTGTCCAGGCTGGTCTTGAACTCCTGGCCTCAAGCAATCCTCCCACCTCAGCCTCCCAAAGTGCTGGAACTACAGGTGTGAGCCTCTGTGCCTGGCCTGAAAATCAAGTTAAAGTCTTACAAAACTAAATATTGGTGAGAATATGGAGAGTTGGAAACTTACACACTGCGAGTAGAAGGTAAACAGGTAAAACCACTTTGGGGAGTGATTTGTCAATAACGAATAAAGTTGAAGATGCATATAACATATGAACCAACAATTCTACTCCCAAGTAGAAATATTCTGGAGAACTATCGTATTTATGTACAATGAGAAATGTACAAGAATATTCTTTGCAGCACTGTGGTAACAGAGAAAATTAGAAATAATCTAAATGCTCATCAATAGATAACTAGATGAATATAAATTCAAGCATATTTATTCAATAAAAAATAGTCAATAGTTAAGATGAATATGCTAGAGTTACATATACCAACATGGACAAATATTAAAAAATAATCTTGAATAGAAAAAGCAATTTTCAGAGTAATATTTATAATATGACACCATTTAAATAAACTTTAGAAACAGGCAGAACACAATCATATATTATAGCATATAACAAATGTATTAAACTATTCAAGAATATAATATATACTAAGATAATGGACGGGGTTGCGGAGAAAGAAAAAGATTTTATCAGAAGGGTACAAAATGGATTAAACTATATATGTAATGTTTAGCTTCTTAAAAATAAACAAAACATCTGAAGTAAGTATGAGCAAATGTTAAGTAAGATTTGGTGAGCTGAGTGGTGGATACATTGTTTTTAAATTAGTCACTGTAGTTTTCTATGGTGGATACATTGTTTTTAAAGTAGTCACTGTAGTTTTCTGTTTGCCTGAAACAGTTTATAACTGAAGTGTAAGAAAGAATGGAAGGGAGGCAGGAGAGAAATCAGGAAGGGAGGAAGTAAGGCAAGCAGGCAGGCGGCCAAGGAGAGAAAGCAATTTCAATCTCTGTAGCCCCTTTCCTATCCAATGCCATGATTTTGCTGCTGTTTCTTCTCTACAGTGGAGGCACATGGTAGAGTGGAAAAGAAAATGTTCTGTTTTCCAAATATTTGAATTTTGATCCTAACCTGATCCTGTTTTAGTCATATGCCCTTAATCAAGTCACACAATTTAAAAGGTATAGGCCAGGCATGGTGGCTCACATCTGTAATCCCAGCACTTTGGGAGGCTGAGGTGGGCAGATCACTTGAGGTCAAAAGTTCGAGAGCAGCCTTGCCAACATGGTGAAACCCCATCTCTACTAAAAACACAAAAATTAGCCGGGCGTAGTGGCACACACAGGTAGTCCCAGGTACACCAGAGGCTGAGTCAGGAGAATCACTTGAACTCAAGAGGTGGAGGCTGCAGTGAGCCGAGATCACGCTACTGCACTCCAGCCTGGGCAACAGAGCAAGACTCCATCTCAAAAAAAAAGAAAAAAGAAAAAAGAAAGAAAGAAAAAAGGAATACATCATAATTGCTGACCTTTTAGCTTTTTCATCCCTCTATGATTGTTTCTGTATGGTACCAATCCTTCTTCCACCATTTGCTTTAGTTTCAGTGCCATATTATAAAAGAAGTCAAAGAGTCTTGAGTAATCAGAACCCTTCTGCCACACTGTATAATGTCTGTTTTCTGGCACTGCTTCTTCTACCTCTTCTTCTTCAATATCTGGCACTGGTACAGAAGCACGCCTCTCCATCAAGTCATCTTTTGTTAATGCCTATAATGTGGTGTCAGTCAGCTCTTGAATTTCTCTAAGATTCAAATCTTGAAACTCTTCACCCCTCCCCCTGCCCACTTTTTTTTTTTTCCCCCTATATCCACAATCACTTTCTTTCATGATTTCCTCAGATGACTCTGTCATAAATCCTGTGAAGTCATGCACAACATTCGGACACTTTTCTCTAGCAGGAGTTGATTGTTTCAGGTGTGATGGCTTTCACAGCTTTCCTATAACAACGACGGCATCTTCAGTGGTGTAATCCTTCCAGACTTGCATGATGTTCTCTCCATCAGGGTTTTCCTCCATAGCATTGGCAATCGTTTCCATAGAATACTGCATTAATGAGGCTTGAAGGTCCTTATGACCCCCGAATCTAAAGGCTGAATCTTGTGTTTGGGAGTAGGTAGACCACTTTGATACCTTTGGTGTTGAATTCATGGGGTTCTGGGTGGCCAGGGGGGTTGTCCAGTGTCAAAAGAAATTTAAAAGGCAGTTCTTCACTGGTAAGGTAAGAAAGGGTCAACGTATTGATGGAACCACTCCAGAAAAAGGATTCTCATTTTCCAGGCCTTCCTTACTGTTGTGCAACCAAAGGACTAACAGCTTGTGTTTATCTTTTCCCTTCAAGGCTCAAGGGTTAGTAGCTTTATAAATAAGGGCAGTTCTGATCATAAACCTGATTGCATTTGCACAAAACAGTAGTTAGACTATCCCTTCCTGTCTTAAATCCTGGTGTTCACTTCTTTTCTTTACTAATAAATGTCTTTCTTGGAAATTTTTTTTTTTTTTTTTTTTTTCCAAAATAGGACACATTTGTCTGCATTAAAAACCTGTTCAGGCAGATATCCTTTCTCCTCAATGATTTTCTCAGTGGCATCTGGGAACTCATCTGCTGCTTCTAGGTTGCCAGAAGCTGTGTCTTTTGTCATCTTGACATTTTTTAATCCCAATCTCTTTCTAAAATTATCAACCCAAACACACAAACAAATAAAATTATTAAACCATCCTTTGCTGGCATTAAATTCTCCAGCTTTAGATCCTTCACCTTCCTTTTGCTTTAAGTTGTCATATAATGACTTCACTTTTTCTAAAATCATATTAGAGTCTATAGGAATACCTTTCTTACAGCAATTCTGTACCCACATAAAAGCTCCATTTTTGGCCGGGTGCAGTGGCTCATGCCTGTAATCCTGTAATCCCAGCACTTTGGGAGCCCTTGGCATGTGGATCAACAGGTTAAGAGTTTGAGACCAGCCTGGCCAACATGGTGAAACTCCTTCGCTACAAAAATATACAAAACAAACAAACAAACAAAAATAGCCAAGCATGGTGGCACACACCTGTAGTCCCAGCTATCTGGGAGGCTGAGGCAGGAGAATCATTTGAACCCAGGAAGCGGACATTGCAGTGAGCCGAGATCACACCACTGCACTCCAACCAGGGTGACAAAGCAAGACTCTGTCTAAAAAAAAAAGAGCTACATTTTCAATACCAAACAAAAAGGTATTTCACAAAGTGTGTACAGTTTTTGTATCTGCTGGCATAGCAGAGCCATGGCTTTGTGAATTTCCTTTCCTTTTTTTACAACAGTCCTTGTGCTAGATTCATTTATCTTGTAATGGCAGGCAACTGCAGCTGCAGCCCTCAGTCTATGGTAAGCATCAAGCAATTCGGCTTTTCTTTGTGATGTCAGGACTTTTTCCTGCTTCCTGGAAGCACTTCTAGTCACTAGTGGCACTTGGTATGGGACACATGGTGTTATTCAAGGTTTATGGTGTTGCATTAAACATGATGAAAAATATGCTAGAACTTCAAGAAATCATTTTTTATTGTGATGTACAATCTACTAGAGAGATGAACTGTTCATGCAGAGATGATTAAGGCCACACGGTGGTTTAAACAGATACTAACCACACTTGAGCTCACCACAACAGCAACAGGAGGTAGGTAAAACATGATCAGAGCAGCATAGCATGCACAACAGTTAATTCTATGCAGTTATGATTTAATAATGCATGTTTACCTTTGTTTACATTGCTCATGACTGTGAAAGTTACCATATTCAGTGTATGTTTGTCAATTTTGATAAATTTTAACTCTTTATAATAGATTTGTGTACATTTTATGATAGCAAATGATAAAACAGACTATATGTATGTTATATGCATTAATGACATGCCTTTTTCTTAACTTTTTCTTTTTTTTTTTTTTTTTTTTTTTTTTTTTTTTTTTTGAGACGGAGTCCTCACTCTGTTGCCGGGGCTGGAGTGCCAGTGGCGGATCTCAGCTCACTGCAAGCTCCGCCCCCGGGTTCACGCCATTCTCCTGCTCACTCCCGAGTACTGGACTACAGGCGGCCGCCACCCATCGCCGCTATTTTTTGGTATTTTTTAGTAGAGACGGGGGTTTCACGTGTTAGCCAGGATGCCTCGATCTCCTGACTTGTGATCCGCCCGTCTCGGCCTCCCAAAGTGCTGGGATTACAGGCTTGAGCCACCGCGCCCGGCCATAACTTTTTTCAATATTTTTTGACTACATGGTTTTTCTAGGCTGTATATTCAAATTGTCCCAAATCTCCGAAAACTTTTCCAATATAATTATTGAAAAAAATCTGTGTATAAGGGGACCCACGTGGTTCTTACGCATGTTGTTCAAGGGCTAACTGTATTTCCTATTGGTTCTTTTTCTCTGGGAACACCCTGATTGATGCAGTGATATGAACTACAGTTGTTGGTAAGTCCTCTTAATTAATATAATATTAGAAAAAGATGTAGAAGAGAGATTGGTTTGGGAAACTATAAAACCTCTAAGTAAATTAATAACCAGAAAGGATAAGAAAGTTGTAAAATAAGCCAAAATAAACCAAATTGCTTACCTTATAATATCATGGCCAAAGTTTTTTTTATCAGGCAACTGTAAGTAGGCAAATATACAATTAAGGATGATTGTGAACTTAAAATATTCACCAGTAGAATAAAAACGGGGTGTTTGAGGTAGCCAGCCTTAAGATAGCTCCCAATGATTCGCACCTCCTGGTACTGACATCCTTGTGTTGTCTCTTCCCATATTGCACTGGGGTTGTTCTCTATGACGGACAGAGTACAGCAAAAGTGATAGTACGTCATTTGGGAAACTGGGTTATTAAAGATACTGTGGCTTCTATCTTGTTCTCTCTCCCTCCCTCTTGGATCATTTGCCCTTGGGTAAGCCGCCTGCCATGCCATAGCTGTCCTGTTTGAGACCAGCTTAGGTAGCATAGCAAGGCCCTGTCCCTGCAAAACATTTAAAAATCAGCCAAATGTGGTAACCTATGCCAGCAGTCCTAGTCACTCAGGAGACTGAAGTGGGAGGATCACTTGAGCCCAGGAGTTAGAGGCTGCAATGAGCTATGATGGTACTAGTACATTCCAGCCTGGACAATAGAGTAGACACTTTTGCTGAAAAAAAAAAAAAAAAAAAAAAAAAGAAAGCACTAAAGCAGGTGGAGTTCTTGCATATGATAAAGGATAGTCAGAGATGAAAATATAATATTAAGGAATTGATACAAACTAACATAGCAGCTAAATATATAATGTAGACTGGTAGGTTTGTAATGAGAAAATGATATAAAATACAATTATAGTAGGAGATTTTAATTATCTAATATCCGTGACAGATTAAGCAGACAGTATGTATAAAGGCATGAAGGACTGAAACAGTATAATTCATAACATAAAACATTATTTCAGATTTTATATTCTACAAACAATGGCTATATACATTCATGTATAGAAATTCAGCACATCCAGGCCGGATGCAGTGGCTCACGCCTGTAATCTCAGCACTTTGGGAGACTGAGGCGGGCGAATCACAAGGTCAGGAGATCGAGACCATCCTGGCTAACACAGTGAAACCTTGTCTCTACTAAAAATACAAAAAATTAACTGGGCATGGTGGCATGCACCTATAGTCCCAGCTACTCGGGAGGGTGAGGCTTGCAGTAAGCTGAGATTACACCACTGTACTCCAGCCTGGGTGACAGAGTGAGACTCTGTCTCAAAAAAAAAAAAAGAAAGAAAGAAAGAAATTGAGCATATCCGGTTATAGAGAAAAATCTCATTAAAGACAATAAAGGAAAACACTTTTGGGGCTATATTTTCCATCCACAATTAAACATTAGGCCAGGTGCAGTGGTTCATGCCTGTAATCCTAGCACTTCGGGATGCCTAGGCAGGAGGATCGCTTAAAGCCAGGAGTTTGAGACAAGCCTGAGCAGCGAAGCAAGACCCCTTCTCTATTTTAAACAAACAAAAAAAAGACACTAAAAAAATGAACAAACACAATGAAACATTAATGGCATAAATGTTTTCTTAGGTATAATCATCAATAGTCTTAGGAATAGTCGTCAATAACCTATAAAATAAACAAGTACCCCACAGATGAGAACTTGGACAAAAAAGAAAGGGAAAGTACAAAAAGAGCGTGCTTGGTAGGCTATATAAAAGTGTATGACAAATGTTAGGAAGTATTATTAGTTAGTCATTTAAAAATAATAATGATAAATAATAATGAAAATACCAACCTATCTAAATCTTTGTGATGAAGTCAAAGTAACTTTTATTTTATACTTATGGAAGATCTTGTAGGCATATCTTCTATTTTTTCCTTCATTTTTATTTATTTACTTATTTAAAGACAAGATCTTGCTATGTTACCCAAGACTTGAAGTCCTGACCTCAAGCAATCCTCCTGCCTCTGCCTCCCGAGTAGCTGAGACTGTAGACACATGCTACCGTACCCAGCTTATTTTTGTAATTTTATTTTTTTGAGACAGGGTCTCACTCTGTCACCCAGGCTGGAGTACAGTGGTGTGATCATGGCTCACTGCAGGCTGGACCTCCTGGGCTCAAGCAGTCCTCCAGTCTCAGCCTCCCGAGTAGCTGGGATTACAGGCATATGCCACCACATTCGGCTAATTTTGTATTTTTAGAACAGACGGGGTTTCTCCATGTTGGTCAGGCTAGTCTCGAACTCCCGAAGTCAGGTGATCTGCCCGCCTCGGCCTCCCAAAGTGCTGGGATTACAGGCATGAGCCACGGCGCCTGGCCAATTTTTTTACTTTAGTAGTGACAGGGTCTTGCTATGTTGTCCAAGCTGGTCTTGAACTCCTGGGCTCAAGTGATCCTCCTGCCTCAGCCTCCCAAAGAGCTGGGATTACAGGCGTGAGCCACCACCCCAGCCTGATCCAGCTTATCTTTAATCATATATTACTCTTGAGCATATATTAACAGTAAAATGTAAGTGAAAAATTTGTTTAAGGTATGCTTAAAACTACCTCACATTTAATCTGACTCTTCCACACAATTCTCTGTGCCATCAAGAACATTAGTAATGTATTATTTCAAAAAACAATCCTTAACATAATGAAAAAAACATTGATACTGGGCTCTTAAGCCTGACTTTGCTATTATGCAGCACTAACCTACTTCTGACTCGTTTTAGGAGTGTTGCTGAAAAGTCTGATTCACTATACCATCCCCTCTCCACTAACATTTGATGTCTCAGGGTTAAAAGAATGCTCCACTGTTTGTCTCAAGATTTTCTTCCAAGCCACTGACATTCATTCTGCAATTTTTGATGCTGCAATTTCGATATTCATACATGCATAAACAATGACATTTACATAATGGCTGACTGGCTGAGAGTGATTATAGACAGTTTAAGATACATACTGATTTCAAATATGTTAAAATGTGAAAAATATATTTCAAACAATGAAATATAATAAAGTAAGAATGAAGTGAAATCTAGAGGATATCTACCAAAACTGGAAGAACTTAGATTCAAGTTCAATAGCACTGTGCAGCATGTAGGTTGGAAATGAAAGCCCAGACCCACCTAAAATAGGGAATCTAAAAGGAGATTCCCTCTTCCCTCTATAAAGCTGGGTCCCAAAGAGTTACTCTCTCAGTGTGAGGCAAATTAGAAATCATCCATTTCTCCACCATAATTATCACCACCAGATGACAACAACAGTAATTGCTCATCTCAAAATTTGGTGCTGAGTCGGGAAAGGGAGATTATCTCCTCCAAGAACCTGTAACCACAAGCCAGCTCTAATGCAGGTTTGCAGCAGAAACACATATAACCTAACACATATAACCTAAAAGAAAAAAAAATCACAATAATAAGCCAAGAATTAGGATTCAAATAGTCCTAGTATAATGATGCCCTCAGACGCTCAAAAGAAGCATGTCCCTTTGAACTCATCTATCCCAGGCCTCAAGGAATTTCCAAAGAAAATGTTTTAAAAGTCAGTAGAACAAGCAAGACAAAACAAAACAAATCACAAAACTGCCAGGAAACAAAGCACTATGAGCAAGAACCAGCAGGAGGCCAGGTGTGGTGGCTCACACCAGTAATCCCAGCACTTTGGGAGGCTGAGGCAGGAGGATGGGCCAGGCATCAACAGTCTTTTATAGGAATAGAACCAAGATTTTGTTTGGTGAGTAATATGCTAAGCTTAAAATGCTTACTGTGAGGGACTGAATTGTGTTTCCCAGCACACCACCTCTCCCTAGTCCCCTCCCCAGCCACCACTGAAATTTATATATTGAAGCCCTAACCAATGTGACTAGATTTGGAGATAGGGCTTTTAAGGTTAAATGAGATCATAAGAGTGGCGCCCAAATCCTACAGGACTGGTGTCCTTATAAGAGGAAAAGGCGCCAGGCGTGGTGGCTCAGCCGGGCACAGTGGCTCACGCCTGTAATCCTAGCACTTTGGGAGGCCAAGGCGGGTGGATCACCTGAGGTCAGGAGTTCAAGACCAGCCTGGCCAACGTGGTGAAAACCCATCTCTACTAAAAATACAAAAATTAGCCTGGCGTGGTGGCAGGCGCCTGTAATTGCAGCTACCCGGGAATCTGAGGCAGGAGAATCGCTTGAACCTGGGAGGCGGAGGTTGCAGTGAGCTGAGATTGTGCCATTGCACTCCAGCCTGGGGGACAAGAGTGAGACTTCGTCTCAAAAACTAATAATAATAAATAAGAGGAAAAAAAACTAGAAATCTCTTTCTCTTCATGAACACAGAAGAGAAGCCATGTGAGTACATAGGGGCAGCAGCTGTCTGCAAGCCAGGAAGAGCGCCTCACCAGAAACTGAATCTAACAGAATCTTTATCTGGGAGGTGGAGGCCGTGGTGAGCCACAGCACTGCACTCCAGCCTGGGCAACACAGTGAGGCTCTGTCTCAAAAAAAAAAAAAAAAAATCGGCCGGGG
>NW_016807278.1:3752922-3758124 GCF_001698545.2 Rhinopithecus bieti
AAAAAAAAAAAAAAAAAAAATTGAAAAAATTGAAAAAATACAGGATCCCCAGTTAAATTTGAATTTCAGACATACTTATGTTAAAAAATTATTCATGTTTTTTGGTTTGTTTTGTTTTGTTTTTTTGAGGCGGAGTCTTGCTCTGTCTCCCAGGCTGGAGTGCAGTGGCGCGATCTCGGCTCACTGCAAGCTCCGCCTGCCGGGTTCACGCCATTCTCCTGCCTCAGCCTCCTGAGTAGCTGGGACTACAGGCGCCCGCCACCGCGCCCAGCTAATTTTTTGTATTTTAGTAGAGACGGGGTTTCACCATGGTCTCGATCTCCTGAACTTGTGATCCGCCCGCCCCGGCCTCCCAAAGTGCTGGGATTACAGGCGTGAGCCACCGCGCCCGGCTAAAAAAAAATTATTCATTGTTTACTGAAATCTAGATTTAATTGGTGTCCTGTATTTACCTGGCAACCGTAACCCCTCCCACTGAAAATAGTAGCTATACACACAAACACAAACATATACACATATAGCCACATACATACCCACACACATAATCTTCTTAAAGGCATCAGAAGTGACAAGATAAAAAAGAATTATCAAGTGTGATAACTTCGTACTGTGTCAATGAAGAATGTAATTAACATACTCAGAGATAGGAAAATATGACCAATTCATACAATGAGAAGCGAATAATTTTTTCATACAGACTCACAGACCCACAGAGTTGTAGCTTCAGTTCTACAACTTCAGTCAAGGGTCAAAGTAAACACAGAATACAAAATCTCACTAGATCTGATCTCAAATAGATTTTCCTGTCCAGTGTACACAAAATGTTTTCTTTTTCTTTTCTTTTTTTTTTTTTGAGATGGACTCTTGCTCTGTTGCTCAGGCTGGAGCACAGTGGCACGATCTCAGCTCACTGCAACCTCCACCTCCCAGGTTCAAGCGATTCTCCTGCCTCAGCCTCCCAAGTAGCTGGGACTACAGGCGTGCGCCACCATGGCCAGCTAATTTTTGTATTTTTTGTAGAGACGGGGTTTCACAATGTTGGCCAGGATGGTCTCCATCTCCTGACCTCGTGATCCACCTGCCTCGTCCTCCCAAAGTGCTGGGATTATAGGTGTGAGCCACTGGAGCCCAGCCACAAAATGTTTTCTTATTTGACTTGAACTAACAAATAGGCAAAGTTTCACATAAAAGAAAAAAGAGTCACAAACCATATTCTGTCATCTCTTAGCTGACAGAGTATATAAACTCCCATCATGTTGACATCCATAACCAAATGTGCAGACCATAAAATCAGACCCCCAGCTGTTGCTATGATCAGTTGAGAACAGCTTGTAAACTGTGTGCAAATCAGAAATAGAACCAAGTTTAACCAAGAACCAAAAACAAAAATAACAACACAGGGTAGGAATAAAAGAAAGAGATAGAGGCTAAAGTTATATTTCCACCTGGGATTCACTCCAGGGACCAATAAAATGGTATGCCTGAGCTTAAATATTCCATAAGGCGCACTTCAAGGGTAAAACTCTTTAATTGTTTGAGGTAAGTGTCCATTTGGGCCTTTCAGTTAAGTGTCCATTTGGAACTTCCAGAACAATCAACGTATAATATTTAAAAGGTTTAAAATATGTCTTTTACACAAGTAATAGAATGAACCCATGTCAAAAATACATTAACTTATTAATGATAGGACCACAAAACTAATAAAAGTGGTTCCAAGAGTATTGGAGGAAGTGTGTATTTATAGACATGTTATTTTTTAAAAGAATGCTGGATTAAGATTGCTAGATTAGATACAAAACTGGTCAATGAGTTCCAGGGCAATAAAACTATAACCTTTGGGGTTATCTTTTCCACTGGACAGAAATCTAAAAGTTAACACTTAACTTCACGGATTTGGGCTGTAACAGATGGTAAATAGTAAAGTCAAATAGTAAAGTCAAACACACATTCTCCTAAAGAAGTCAACAATCCTCGGATGGGACTGTTAAACAGTGCTCTAGTAAGACATTGAAAAGACAGGGAATACTTTCTTTTGCTTATTTCTAAATTTTAAATTCTTTTTTTTTGATAGAATCTCACTCTATCACCTAGGCTGATGTGCAATAGAGCAATCTCGGCTCACTGCAACCTCCGCCTCCCGAGTTCAAGCAATTCTTCTGCCTCAGCCTCCCAAGTAGCTGGGACTACTGGCACGTGCCACCACGCCCGGGTAATTTTTGTTTTAGTAGAGATGGGGTTTCACCATGTTGGCCAGGCTGGTCTTTAACTCCTGACCTCAGGTGATCCACCCACATCGGCCTCCCAAAGTGCTGGGATTACAGGCATAAGCCACTGTACCTAGCCTTAAAAGTTTTTTCTTTAGAAGAATGTGCTCAACTGATCTTGAGTCCTGCCTCTGTATGCATCTCTCCTATTTGACACTCTACCCTGAGAACTCTAGTTGCCATGGCCTCCCAGTAATCCAGTTCCATCTCGTTAAGTTACACCTAGGTTCCCACTCCCTTCGTCCTAGCAACAATTTCAGGCAGTAAGCTGGGCCAGTTGTAGAGCTCTCTTTCTTTCCCATTCATCAGGGTTCACTGTACTCAGCCTAATGTCCAATATCTTAAAAACCATTGTTTCATATGTTTAGTCTAGTTTTCCAGTTGTTTCAGTCAAAAGGGTAAATCCATTTCCTATTACTTACTTTATCTTGGCTTCTTTTTCTTGTTTCATTCATTGCACTAGTTAAATCACTCAGTGTAACGCTGAATAGGTGACAGCAGACATCATTGCCTTCTTCCTGATTGTACAGGGAAAGCATTAAATCTTTCAACATTAAACATGATATCGATGTAGGTTTTTCATAGATAACTAACCTTAATTTGCTGAGAGTTTACTTATGTTTTCTAAGTGTTGAGATCATAGTTGTTTTTTTCTTTTACATGCTGTTAATGTGGAAAATTGCATTGATTGGCCTAGAGTGAGTTGGGGAATGTTCTGCTCTCTTTAACTTTCAGCAAGACTTTGTGGGGAATTTGTATTTGCTTTTCTTCCTTAAATGTATGGTAGAATATAATAGTAAAGCTCGCTGGGCCTGGTGTTGTCTTTGTGGGGTTTCTAGCTACAAATCCAAATTATTTAAGTTATATAGCTATTGAAGTTAACTATTTCCTCTTGAGTGAATTTTGGTAAGTTTGTCTTTCAAGGTATTTCTTCTAAATTGTCTAATTTATTGGCATAAAATTGCTCATAATATTCCCTTATTGACTCTTAATATACATAGTATCTGTAGTCATGTCACTTCTCTCATGTAATTTGTGTCACCTCTATTTTTCCTGATCAGTCCTGCCAGAGGTTTATCAATTTCATTGATCTTCTAATTTAAAAAAAACCCTTTCATTTCTACTGAGTTTCTTTATTACTTTTGTTTTATACCTAATCGATTTCCACCCTCATCTTTTATTATTTCCTTTTTTCCTGCTTACTTTATTTGCTTTATTTTTTATTTATTTTTGAGATGGAGTCCTGCTCTGTCACCCAGGCTGGAGTGCAGTGGCGCAATCTCGGCTCACTGCAAGCTTTGCCTCCCGGGTTCACACCATTCTCCTCCCTCAGCCTCCCTAGTAGCTGGGACTACAGGTGCCTGCCACCGCACCGAGCTAATTTTTTTGTATTTTTAGTAGAGATGGGGTTTCACTGTGGTCTCAGTCTCCTGACCTCGCGATCCGCCCACCTGGGCCTCCCAAAGTGCTGGGGTTACAGGTGTGATTTCTTTGCTCTTTATTTTCTAGTTTCTTAAGGCAGTTTCTTAAGGTAGAAGCTGAGGTCATTGATTTAAGATCTTCCTTCTTTTCAAATGTATGTATTTATGCTACAAATTTCGTTCTGAATCATGCTTTAACTATATCCTACAAAGTTTGATATGTGTGCTTTCATTTTTCATTCAGTTCAAAATTAGTCCCAACTTCCCTTTTGGTTTCTTTGTTGATACATGGACTACACAGAAGGATATTATTTAGTTTCCCAATATTTGTTAATTTCCCAGAGATTGGTTATTTCTAACTTTATTGAAGTCACATTTCGAATGATTTTTTTTTTTTTTTTTTGAGACAGAATTTCACTTTTTGTTCAGGCTGGAGTGCAATGGTGTGATCTTGGCTCACCACAACCTCCACCTCCCAGGTTCAAGTGATTATCCTGTCTCAGCCTCCCAAGTAGCTTGGATTACAGGCATGTGCCACCAGGCCCCGCTAATTTTTTGGTATTTAGGTTCACCATGCTGGTCGTGAACTCCTGACCTCAGGTGATCCATCTGCCTTGGCCTCCCAAAGTACTGGGATTACAGGTGTGCACCACTGTGCCCGGCTATGAGGTCACACTTTGAATGATTTTAATCCCTTTAAATGCATTGATACTTGCTCCCCAGAACTTAGCCTATCTTGATAAAGTCCCTTGTGCACTTGAAAAAAAGTTTTCTGTTGATGCTGAGTACTGTATAACTTTTATTTTAAAAAAGTTTTATCAAATCCCCTATTTTAAGAAGCATTTTAATATAACTTATTTTGCTGCTAGGTACTCTGTAAACATCTGTTACATTAAGTTGGTTGATAATGTGGTTCAAGTCTTTTACATTCTTATTAATTTTCTACTTAGCAATTATTGAGAGGTGCTAAAATCAGACTGTAATTGTGAAAATTATCTTTCCTCACAGTTCTATCAGGTTTTGCTTTATGTATTTTGAAGCTGTCATTTAAGCAAATGAACATGCAGAATATAAAATAAATCCCATGATTAATTGTAGTATTTTCCTTTAAGCAGTAACTGTTTTACCAAAACAAAAAACAAAAAACAAAAAAACAACTTTTGTTTATTTCTTTTGTAGATCCAGACTTCTATCTGGTATCTTTTCCTTGTCCCTGAAGGATTTAATACTTCTTATAGTATAAGTCTGCTGGTGATGAATTCTTTCAGTTTTGTATTTCTGAAATAGTCTTTTTTTTTTTTTTTTTTTTTTTTTTTGAGACGGAGTCTCGCTCTGTCGCCCAGGCTGGAGTGCAGTGATGCGATTTTGACTCACTGCAACCTCTGCCTCCAGGTTCAAGCAATTCCCCTGCCTCAGCCTCCTGAGAAGCTGAGATTACAGGCATGAACCACCATGCCTGGCTAATTTTTTGTATTTTTAGTAGAGACAGGGTTTCTCCATGTTGACCAGGCTGGCCT
>NW_016807278.1:3758238-3823432 GCF_001698545.2 Rhinopithecus bieti
TTTTAAAAGGTTTTTTTTTTTTTTTTTTTTTTTTTTTTTTTGAGACGGAGTCTCGCTCTGTCGCCCAGGCTGGAGTGCAGTGATGCGATTTTGACTCACTGCAACCTCTGCCTCCAGGTTCAAGCAATTCCCCTGCCTCAGCCTCCTGAGAAGCTGAGATTACAGGCATGAACCACCATGCCTGGCTAATTTTTTGTATTTTTAGTAGAGACAGGGTTTCTCCATGTTGACCAGGCTGGTCTCAAACTCCTGACCTCATGATCCGCCCACCTTGGCCCCCCAAAGTGTTGGGATTACAGGTGTGAGCCACCATACCCGGCTCACCTTTGTTTTCAAGAGATATTTTGGCTGGGTATAGAATTCAAGGTTAATTTTTTTTTCTTTCAATACTTTAAAGATGTAACTCCATTGTTTTCACACCTGCATTATATCTGATGAGAAATATGCTATCATCCTTTGGTTTCTCTATCTGTAACATGTCTTGTTCCTATTGCCTTGAATATTTCCTCTCAGTTTCTCATTTGAACACTTTTTTAAGTGTTACATGTTATGATATTGTTTTCCTTGTCTTCCCTGTGCTTGAGGTCCATTAGACCTGTATAGGACTTATAGTTTTCATCAAATTTGAACATTTATCAGCCATTACTTTTTCTAATCCTTTTTCTCTCCTCCCCTCTCCTTTGGAGACTCCAATTACACACACACTAGACCACTAGAGGTTCTCCCACAGTTTACTGATATGCTATTCATTTTCTTCAGCCTTTTTTCTTTAATTTTGAAGAACTTCTGTGCTATGTGTTCAAGTTTACTAATCGTTTATTCCACACTCTCTAATGTGCTGCTGATTCTAACAAGTGTGTTTTTCATATCAGACACTAGAGTTTACATTTTCAGAAGTTTGATACTTTTTTTTTTTTTTTGAGATGGAGTCTCACTCTGTCACCCAGGCTGGAGTGCAGTGGCACAATCTCAGCTCACTGCAACCTCCGTCTCCTGAGTTCAAGCAATTCTTGTGCCTCAGCCTCCTGAGTAGCTGGGATTACAGGTGCCCCCCTGCCCCAACCCCTACACCATGCCTGTCTAACTTTTGTATTTTTAGTAGAGATGGGGTTTCACCATGTTGGCCAGGCTGGTCTCAAACTCCTGACCTCAAGTGATCCACCTGCCTTGGCCTCCCAAACTGCTAGGATTACAGGCATGAGCCACTGTGCCCGGCCTGATACCAGTCTTTTCAATCTTTCAATGTTTCAAGCATTCCTCTACTTTCTTGAACATACAGAATATACTTTTAACTAGTTTCAATATCCTTGTCAATTAATTCTATCATTTGTGTCATTTCCAGGTGTTCGTATTTATTTTTCTCATTGTGGTTGCATTTTTCTGCTTTATTGCATGATTGATAATTTTCAATTGGATACCAGACATTGAATTTCACCTTGTTGGGTGCCAGGTATTTTTGCATAATATAATAATATTCTTAAGCTTCATCCTAGTTTCTCTCAAAACTCACATTTAAGCTTTATTAGGTAACACCAAAGCAAGCTTAGTCTAGGGCTAATTTTGTCCCACTATTAATGCAATGTTCTTCTATTCATTTTTCAGACAGGGTCTCACTCTGTCACCCGGGCTGGAGTACAGGGGCACAATCACAGATCACTGCAGCCTTGACTTCCCTGAGTTCAGGTGATCCTTCCACCTCAGCCTCCTAAGTAGCTGTGACTACAGGTGCATGCCACCACACCTGGCTAATTTTTGTATTTTTTTGTAGAGACAGTATTTCACCATGTTGCCCAGGCTGGTCTCCAACTCCTAGGTTCAAGTGATCTGCATGCCTTGGCCTCCCAAAGTGCTAGGATTACAGGCAGGAGCCACTGTACTGGCCTGCAATGTCCTTTTAAATATTCTATCTGACCCCTTTTGAGGTGTGAGGTCTTTCTTCTGTAGCTGGCAGGAATAAAATCTTTTCCCAGTCCTTTGCAAAATGTATGAAAGAAGTGTTTATTCTGCTTCTTTTTGATGTTTACTTCCCTTGCCTGGGGTGTTACCTCACATGCATGTGCTGGTCAACTCTCTGAAGACTTGAGGTAGAAACTCTGCACATCTCCAGTTCTCTCCTCTCCAGAACTCTTCCCTGAAAACTTTATTTCCTTGGGTTGCTCTAGATTCCCAACCCCATCTCAACTCAGGGAGACTCAAGTTTCTACCCACTGCACTAAGGCTTGAGAAAATCTCCTTAGATGTTAAGTTCGATGGATTGTAAGGCTCACTTCATATGGTTCCCTGAGAGAACCACCACTGTCCTGGAATGCCTGGTGTCCTACTGTCTGAAATTTAATTGTTTCATATTTCTTGTTCATTTTTTTTTTTTTTTTTTTTTTTTTTTTTTTTTTTGAGACGGAGTTTCGCTCGTCGCCTAGACTGGAGTGCAACGGCGCGACCTCAGCTCACCACAACCTATTCCTCCCGGGTTCAAGTGATTCTCCTGCCTCAGCCTTTCAAGCAGCTGGGATTACAGGCATGCGCCACCACACCCGGCTAATTTTGTATTTTTAGTAGAGATGGGGTTTCTCCATGTTGGTCAGGCTGGTCTTGAACTCCTGACTTTAGGTGATCCACCCGCCTTAGCCTCCTAAAGTGCTGGGATTACAGGCATGAGCCACTGCACCCAGCCCCAGACTTTTACTTGTTTCTGTTAAATCTGATCCCTCTTACTCCATTTTGAGTAGAAGCCTATTGTTTTATTTTTTACAGCTATGATTACAAGCCTGTTGTGGAGAAAAGACATGAACTCCTCTGTGAATTTAATGAAAGCTACTGACCACATTCCCCTCATAAATGAACATTCCTTGTTATTTTTAATGTAATTTCAGGTAGGTTCATTGGCTCCTGTATCTGGTATGAAGTGCTCATGGATCTGACACTTAGAATTCTTGCTTTTTCTTTTTCTTTTGAATTTTCTTGGGTTGGCTTTCTGTTAATTCTACCCTTCTGTTCTTTTCATTTTAGTATTTAATCACTTTGCTCATCAATTTTGTTCTTTTCTTGTTCCTTAACCATCATGTTTACCTTTTTGTCTTTTTTTTTTTTTGAGACAGGGTCTCACTCTGTCACCCATGCTGGGGTGCAGTGGTGCGATCTTGGCTCACAACAGCCTTGATCTTCCAGGCTCAAGTGATCCTCCCATCTCAGCTTCCCAAGTAGCTGGGAATACAGGCATGCACCACTACATCTGGCTAATTTTTGTATTTTTTGTAGAGACAGAGTTTTGCCATATTGCCCAGGCTGGTCTTGAACTCCTGGGCTCAATCCACCCACCTCAACCTTCCAAAATGCTGGGATTACAGGCATGTAGCATCATGCCTGGCCTCATGCTTATATATATACACACATATACATATATATGTATGTATATATATATATACACATATGTATGGGTATATATGTATATGTGTGTGTATATATATATTTTTTGAGACAGAGTTTTGTTCTTGTCGCCTAGGCTGGAGTGCAATGGCGCGATCTCAGCTCACCACAACCTCCGCCTCCTGGGTTCAAGCGATTCTCCTGCCTCAGTCTCCCAAGTAGCTGGGATTACAGGCATGCGCCACCAAGCCAGGCTAATTTTGTATTTTTAGTAGAGACAGGGTTTCACTACTTCTTGTGTTGTTACACACTGAAGATAGAAAGCATGGTCATGCAGCAATAACTGTGTAGTCAGCCCACACTTTAAACGGGACACCCTTTACCACCCTTCACCTATAACCAGTTGGCCTGCACTGGCCCTCCTTGCTCTCCTTCCTACAACCTAAACATTGAAAACTCTAGTCTCAGTAACTCAGATCTTCCTTTAGACAGTGAGTTGTCTGTGTTTGCAACGTTTTATTTATTTATTTATTTATTTATTTATTTATTTATTTATTTATTATTTTTTTGAGATAGGGTTTCACTTTGTCACCCAGGGTGAAGTGCAGTGATTTAATCACAACTCACTGCGTCCTCAACCTCCCAGGTTCAAGCAATCCTCCTGCCTCAGTCTCCCTAGTAGCTGGGACTACAGGTATGTGCCACCATGCCTGGCTAATTTTGTACTTTTGTAGAGACAAAGTTTTGCCATGTTGCCCAGGCTGGTCTCAAACTCCCGAGCTTTCGCGATCTTCCCACTTTGGCCTTCCAAAGTGCCAGGATTACAGGCACAAGAGCTACTGTGCCCAGGTGCAACATTTTGAAGCTGTGAAAACAGTGGTTTTCTTCGCTCATGTCACATACAATGTAGGCCAGTGTTGTCCAACAGAAATACAATGCAAGCCACATATGTAATTCTAAATTCCCTAATATCCACATTGGCTGGGTTCGGTGGCTCACTCCTATAATCCCAGCACTTTGGAAGGCCGAGGTGAGCAGCAGATCACTTGAAATCAGCAGTTTGAGACAAGACTAGGCAACAAAGTGAGACTCTACTTCTACAAAAAAACACAAAAATTAGCCAGGCATGGTGGCATGCGCCTGTAGTCCTAGCTACTCAGGAGGCTGAGGTGGGAGGATGGCTTGAGCCTGGGAGGCAGAAGTTGCAGTGAGCCAAAATCAAGCCACTACACTCCAGCCTGGTTGACAGAGCCAGACCCTGTCTTAAAAAAGAAGCAACATCAAAAAAAAAAGTAACTGGTGGAATTAATTTTGTTTTATGTAATCCATTTTATCTAAAATATAACTATTTCAACGTTATAAACATAAAAAATTATTATTGTCTGGGTGCAGTGGCTCACGCCTGTAATCACAGCACTTTGGGAGGCTGAGGCAGGTAGATCACTTGAGCTCAGGAGTTTGAGACCAGGCTGACCAACGTGGAGAAACCCCATCTCTACTAAAAATACAAAATTGGCCAGGTGTGGTGGCACATGCCTGTAATCCCAACTACTCAGGAGGCTGAAGCAGGAGAATCACTTGAACCCAGGAGGCAGAGGTTGCGGTGAGCTGAGATCACGCCATTGCACTCCAGCCTGGGCAAAAAGAACAAAACTCCATCTCAAAAAATGTATCTATTTATATATGTTATTATATACATAATTATATATTACGAGTATGAGTATAGATATTGGATATGATATATTTATGATGAATATATTATTTTTATATTAGTAGATCAGTACAGGTATAGTGGGTGAGTAGGGTATAGCGGTAGTAAATACTATATATTTTTTTTTTTTTCCCCTGAGATGGAGTCTGGGTCTGTCACCCAGGCTGTAGTGCAATGGCATGATGTCAGCTTACTACAACCTCCACCTCCCAGGTTCAAGTGATTCTCCCGCCTCAGCCTCCTGAGTAGCTGGGACTACAGGGACGTGCCACCACACCCGGCTATTTTTTGTATTTTTAGTAGAGACGGGGTTTCGTCATGTTGGCCAGGCTGGTCTTGAACCCCTGACCTCTGGTGATCCGCCCACCTTGGCCTCTCAAAGTGCTGAGATTACAGTGAGCCACTGTGCCCAGCCATAAAAAATTATTGAGATACTTTAGTTATTTTTTTTGCCCTTAGTCTTTTTTTTTTTTTTTTTTTTTTTATTGGAGACAGAGTCTCACTCTATTATCCAGGCTGGAGTGCAGTGGCATGATCTCGGCTCACAGCAACTTCCACCTCCCAGGTTCAAGCAATAAGCAATTCTCCTGACTGAGCCTCCTGAGTAGGTGGGATTATAGGTACCCACCACCTCATCCGGCGAATTTTTTGTACTTTTAGTAGAGACGGTGTTTCACCATGTTGGCCCGGCTGGTATCAAAACTCCTGACCTCAGGTGATCTGTTCACCTCAGCCTTCCAGAGTGCTAGGATTACAGGCGTGAGCCACTGTGCCTGGCCTGATATCTAATGTGTAAACGCCCACTGTATATTCATTTGGGATACTAAATTTATATCAGAAATACTGATCTTTATGTTTCATTAAAGGTCTAGCTTATTTTTTATTTTTTTTTTGATACTGAGTTTCACTCTTGTTGCCCAGATTGGAGTGCAATGGCGCAATCTCAGCTCATCGCGACCTCCACCTCCTGGGTTCAAGCGATTCTGCTGCCTCAGCCTCCCAAGTAGCTGGGATTACAGGCACCCGCCACCACACCTGGCTAATTTTGTATTTTTAGTAGAGATGGGGTTTCACCACGTTGGCCAGGTTGATGTGGAACTCCTGACTTCAGGTGATCCACCCGCCTCGGCCTCCCAAAGTGCTGGGTTACAGGCATGAGTCACCGTGCCCGGCCAAATGTCTAGCTTAAAAAGTAGACTGTCATACACAAGTTGTTCCAAACATACTTAAAAGTTTTCTAAACCAAAAAGTACATTCCTTAGCCTTAGTAGCCACATTTTAAGTACTCAATAGTCACATATGGTTAGTGACAGCTATATTAAACAGCATAGGCATAGGTCCTTTATGAAGAGCTACAGAATATCTCATCTCCGTGGTGACTGTGCTCTATCCCTACACAACACACAAGTACACACATCCATATATATATTAAAACATTGCCTAAATCTTTGTAAGCAGATTTCACAACAGGAAGAAGTATGTCAAAATTTCAACTCAGGAATGGACTCAACACACAGATTTTAAAAAACAGTTAAGAGGTATTTAAACCTCAAATACTAATCTCTGAAAAAAGCATAGTTGAAATTCATAGCCAAATTTTTGACATTTCCCTTTCAATAACCTGTCTCCAACAAGTCTATAATCAATTCAATCTATCTATTTTTCTCTAGGCAAAGTCATAAGACCTTTCCCCCCAGGGGATATACATTCCCAATGTCCTTCTTTTTCTAAATCTTATTTATAATACATAGTAACTATAAAATGCTGTTATAAAATACAGATACCTGCTCATAGAAATATACTTCATGAGCTATAAAAGATGCACAAAGATGTTTATTGTGGCATAATTTGTAATAATGAAAAAACTGAGCTTCACAAGGAAATGTATCATAAATTATGATTTGTCAACTCAGTGGAGTACCATGAACAAAGCTTAGAGGGCAACAGGAAATGACTATTGTAGAAAGCATGGTTATGGGTGATATATTTTAAAAAACCCTGATGTCCTGTCTTAACAATGGAATGGGATAAAAAGGAACACCCTAGAGTTAAAACAAGGTAGAAAGACTGGAGTAGAAAGTACTTTTTCTTTTCTTTAGGTGTCTTAAGGAAATCAACAATAAGAGAAGAAAATGAAATGCCCTCACTGACCTTCCCTCCAGCCTTTCCTGCTGCTTACTCCCTGAAACTGAACTCCAGCCAAGACTTTAGAAGGATCCCATACATAAATGGAATCAGGCTTCAGGTTTCCTCAAGAGGGGGTGGGAAAGTTATATGTGGAAAGGTCTCAACTAGAAGCCAGGAAAAGATCCACTTGGCAAAAAAACATACACCTTTTCAGAAAGAATGACCCAAAAAATTATTTCCAGTCCAAAATTTTGTTAAAATTTTAAAAATTCATAAGACAGAAAATATGGGACTTCCCAACCCAATATTCAGGCACACAATGTGAACCTCAGTAACTGCCTAAAGCAAAGACAGTAACAATGTATTATGGGACTGAGAACTAAAAGTATGACGAAAAGAGCACAAACAGGGCTGGGCACAGTGGCTCATGCATGTAATCTCAATACTTTGGGAGGCCGAGGCAGGCAGATCACTTGAGCCCAGGAGATTGAGACCAACCTGGGAAACACAGAGAGACTCCATCTCTACACACACACAAAAAACCCAAAAAACAAAACAATTAGCTAGGCATGGTGGTAAATGACTGTAGTCCTAGCTATAAGGGAGGCCAAGGCAGGAGGATCACTTGAGTCAGGAGTTCAAGGCTACACTGAGCTATGATTATGCCATTGCACTCCAGCCTAGGAGACAGAGCAAGATCCTGTCTCTTAAAACAAACA
This sequence comes from Rhinopithecus bieti, assembly GCF_001698545.2. NCBI lineage: Eukaryota > Metazoa > Chordata > Mammalia > Primates > Cercopithecidae > Rhinopithecus > Rhinopithecus bieti. The sequence goes on from NW_016807278.1 coordinate 3,766,159, forward strand.
AACAAACAAAAACAACAACAAAAACACACAATGAAGGGAGGAATTCGAGGTGTAAGGTTCTCATAGCATACATGGAGAGTTAAAACACTACTGAAAGTAGGCTGGGCATGGTGGCTCACACGTGTAATCCCAACACTTTGGGAGGCCAAGGCAGGTGGATCACCTGAGGTCAGCAGTTCAAGACCAGCCTAGCCAACATGGTAAAACCCCATCTCTACCAAAAATACAAAAATTAGCTGGGCATGGTGGTGGACACCTGTAATCCCAGCTACTCAGGGGCTGAGGCAGGAGAATCGCTTGAACCTGAGAGGCAGAGGTTGCAGTGAGCTGAGATCATGCCACTGTACTCCAGCCTGGGCAACAAGAGTAAAACTCCATCTCAAAAAAAAAAAAACAAAAAGCAAAAACAAAAAAACTACTGACAGTAAACTGTAGTAAGAAAGATGTATACTATAATCCCTAGGAAATTAAGTAAAAGTCTTTTAAACAATGAAGTATAGTTAATAAGCTAATAGTAGATATAAAATGAAATCACAAAAATAATCCAAAGGAAAGCAAAAATTTTGAGGAAAAAAAGAGATGGGGATAGGACAAACAAAAAACAAGTAAGATGATGTAAAGAACTGTGAAGTATCCTTAGTTTTACCCTACTTGCAAGCTAAGTACGCCCCCCTCTCCCCATGGTTTCATGGATGCTGGTAGAAGACACGTGACATGTGAGTCAGAGGACAGTTTATTACTCTTATCAAGGACAATATCCAAGTGTATCAGCATTTTCGTACCAGTTCCCCAGATCCTAATTCTCAAAGGCAATGCAAGGATGGCCAAATGATACTCACGTGCAATGGGTTGTGTTATGGGCAGAAAAACCTTGAATTTGAGGAACCAAATTTTTTATGCGATGTCTGTCTCATGCTCTGGTGGTACGCGCCTGTAATCCCACCTACTTGTGAGGCTGAAGCAGGAGAATCACTTGAACCTGGGAAATGGAAGTTGCAGTGAGCCGAGACACACCACTGCACTTCAGCCTAGGCAACAGAGGGAAATTCCATCTCAAAATAAAATAAAATTTAAAAAAATAAGACACGTTTTCAGTCAGTAACCAAAGCTTCTGCCTTAAGAAACTAGAAAAAGATCAAATTAAACCCAAATAAAGAGAAATAACAATAATAAAGAACAGAAATAGATAACCAAACTTCTGCCTTAAGAAACTAGAAAAAGATCAAATTAAACCCAAATAAAGAGATACATAACAATAATAAAGAACAGAAATAGATGAAGAATGAAAGTAAAGATACCGCTACAGATCCTACAGGTGTTAAAAGTATAAGGGAATATTGTGAACTACTTTGTGCCAATAAATTTAATAGCTTAGATGAAATGGACAAATCCCTTAAAAAACACAATTCCAGCTCCCCTGGGCTATTCTGGGCACACTGCCTATGGGGTGCCCCTGCTCTGCAAGGAGCAATAAAATAAAAACAACTCTCAAAGCTCACTCAAATGGAAGTAGATAACCTGGATAGCCCTAGATCTATTAAAGTAATTGATTTAGTATTTAAAGCCATAAAAACAAACCATGGAGATTGGTAAACTTAGTGGGAGGGAGTTGGAGCATCTATTTGGAATACAGAGTATTCTTATACGGTAGTCCTGGGAGATAAGAGTGAAGGGCAGGTTGAAAGCAGATGATAGAAAACATTGAAAGTCATGCTAAGGATTTTAATTTTTTTTTTTTTTTTTTTTTTTTTGAGACGGAGTCTCGCTCTGTCGCCCAGGCTGGAGTGCAGTGGCCGGATCTCAGCTCACTGCAAGCTCCGCCTCCTGGGTTTACGCCATTCTCCTGCCTCAACCTCCCAAGTAGCTGGGACTACAGGCGCCCGCCACCTCGCCCGGCTAGTTTTTTGTATTTTTTAGTAGAGACGGGGTTTCACCGTGTTAGCCAGGATGGTCTCGATCTCCTGACCTTGTGATCCGCCCGTCTCGGCCTCCCAAAGTGCTGGGATTACAGGCTTGAGCCACCGCGCCCGGCCGGATTTTAATTTCTATTGCACAGGCAAATGTCGTTTTCACTGTGTGCTCACAGCACTTTGGGAGGCCAAGCCAGGCAGATCACCTGAGGTCAGGAGTTCGAGATCAGCCTGGCCAACATGGTGAAACCCTGTCTCTACTGAAAATACAAAAAATTAGCCAGGCGTGGTGGCAGGCACCTGTAATCCCAGCTACTTGGACGGCTGAGGCAGAAGAATCGCTTAAACCCGGGAGGCAGAGNCCCGGCCGGATTTTAATTTCTATTGCACAGGCAAATGTCGTTTTCACTGTGTGCTCACAGCACTTTGGGAGGCCAAGCCAGGCAGATCACCTGAGGTCAGGAGTTCGAGATCAGCCTGGCCAACATGGTGAAACCCTGTCTCTACTGAAAATACAAAAAATTAGCCAGGCGTGGTGGCAGGCACCTGTAATCCCAGCTACTTGGACGGCTGAGGCAGAAGAATCGCTTAAACCCGGGAGGCAGAGGTTGCAGTGAGCAGAGATCTCGCCATTGCACTCCAGCCTGGGCAACAAGAGCAAAACTCAGAAAAAAAAAAGAAAGAGAGAGAGAAATGTACTACATAATCTTATTTATATGTAGACTCTCTAAAAAAGTCAAATACAGATGCTCCTTGACTTATGAAAGGGTCATGTCCTAATAAAGCCATTCTAAATTGAAAATATCGTAAGTTGAAAATAAGGGTTGGGTGCAGCGGGTTAATTGCTATAATCCCAGCTACTCGGGAGGTCGAGGCAGGAGAATCGCTTGAGACCTGGAGGTGGAGGTTGCAGTGAGCCAAGATCGCACCACTGCACTTCAGCCTACATGAAAGAGCGCAACTCCGCCTCAAAAAAAAAAAAACAAAGAAAAAAGAAAATAAGGCCGGGTGCAGTGGCTCACCCCTGTAATCCCAGCCCTTTGGGAGGTGAGACGGGATCACTTGAGGTCAGGAGCTCAAGACCAGCCTGGCCAACATGGTGAAACCCTGTCTCTACTAAAACAAAAAATATAAAAATCAGTCAGGCATGGTGGCAGGTGCCAACTACTCAGGAGGCTGAGGCATGAGAATTGCTTGAACCTGGTAGGCAGAGGTTGCAGTGAGCCAAGATGGCACCACTGCACTCCAGCCTGGGTGACAGAGTGAGACTCCATCTGGGGAAAAAAAAAAAAAAGAAACTTTTGTTTTTTACTTATTATATATTAAACTTACAATGGGCCGGGCGCGGTGGCTCAAGCCTGTAATCCCAGCACTTTGGGAGGCCGAGGCGGGTGGATCACAAGGTCAGGAGATCGAGACCATCCTGGCTAACACGGTGAAACCCCGTCTCTACTAAAAAATACAAAAAACTAGCTGGGCGAGGTGGCGGGCGCCTGTAGTCCCAGCTACTCGGGAGGCTGAGGCAGGAGAATGGCGTGGACCCAGGAGGCGGAGCTTGCAGTGAGCTGAGATCTGGCCAGTGCACTCCAGCTTGGGTGACAGAGCGAGACTCCGTCTCAAAAAAAAAAAAAAAAAAAAAAACTTACAATGGGTTTATCTGGGTAGAGCCCCATAGTAAGTCGAGGGGTGTAGTAAATGTATATTATTTTCTCACCATCCAAAAGTTGAAAAATTGTAAGGTGGATATCATCTGAACATAGAAACAGAGGAGAACAGTGGTTACCAGGGGCAGGGAGGGGGAGAAATGGGGAGAGGTAGGTTGAAGGGCAAAAACTGGCAGTTGCGTACGATGAGCAGGTCTAGAGACCTAACAGACAGCATGAGGACAACAGTTAATAATACTGTATTATATATGAAAAATTTGCTAAGACAGTAGATGTTAAATACTCTTACCAGACAAAAAAACAGGTTACTATGGAAGGTGACAGGTTAATTTGCCTGACTGTAGTAATTATTTCAGTTTTGTACACCTTATAGACAACTTAAAAAAGAAAATCCCAAGCCATCTACAAAAAAACACCTACTATAACAAAGAACTGAGCTTAGTAGGGTCATAGGATACAAGGTCAATAAAAACAATTGGAAGTCAAAATTATAAAAACAGTACTATTTATAGTGGCATCAAAAACATAAAACAGCCAGGTACAGTGGCTTGTGCCTGCGATCCCAACACTTTGGGAGGCCGAGGCAGGGCAATCACTTGGGCCCAGAAGTTTGAGACCAGCCTGGGAAACGTGGTGAAATCCTGCCTCTACTAAAAATAAAAAAAATTAGCTGGGCATGGTGGCATGCAGCCGTAGTCCCAGCTACTTGGGAGGCTGAGGTGGGAGGATCACCTGAGCCTGAGAAGTCAAGGCTGCAGTGCGCCATGACCCTACTGCTGCACTCCAGCCTGGTCAACAAGAGTGAGACTGTCTCAAAAAAAGAAAAAAAGAGAAATACTCATGACGGGATAAACCTAACAAAATGTGGTAAAGCTGAAAACTACAAAATACTGATGAGAGAAAGAAGAAAAATCCAAATAAATGGGGAGATATACCATATTCACCACTGGAAAGACAATATTGTTTTTCGTTTTTTTGTTTGTTTTGAGATGGAGTTTCGCTCTTGTTACCCAGGCTGGAGTGCAGTAGCTTGATTTCGGCTCACTGCAACCTCCACCTTCCAGGTTCAAGACATTCTCCTGTCTCAGCCTCCCGAGTAGCTGGGATTACAGGCACACACCACCACTACCACGCCTGGCTAATATTTTTGTATTTTTAGTAGAGATGGGGTTTAACCATGTTGGCCAGGTTGGTCTTGAACTCCTGACCTCAGGTGATCCACCTGCCTCGGCATCCAAAAGTCCTGGGATTACAGGTATGAGCCATGCGCCTGGCCAACAATATTGTTAAGATAACAATTTTCCCCAAAATGCTTAATAGAGTTAAACAATCTCAGCCAAAATCCCAGGTTTTTTTTTTTTTTTTTTAAGAAATCAATAAACTGATTCTAAAATCTAAATGGAAAAGCAAAGACCCTAGAATAGCCAAAATACTTTCAAAAGGAAGAACACAATTGGAGGATTCAAATTACCTGATGTCAAAGTTTACTATAAAGCTAAAGTAATCAAGATAATGTGGTATCGGTAAAATGATAGACCTATAGGTCAACGAAACAATAAGAGAATCCAGAAAAATACCCATGTATATGGTCAATTGGTTTTGAAAAAAGGTACTAAGGCAATTCAATGAAAACCAATAGCCTTAAACAAATGGTTCTGGAATAAATGAACATCCATATGCAAAAAAATGAACCATAATCCTTAACTCACATCATATTTTAAAAATTAACCCAAAATGTATCATAAATGTAAAAATATAAGAATTTTTAAAAAGGGTGGTCATGGCCGGGCGCGGTGGCTCAAGCCTGTAATCCCAGCACTTTGGGAGGCCGAGACGGGCGGATCACGAGGTCAGGAGATCGAGACCATCCTGGCTAACACGGTGAAACCCCGTCTCTACTAAAAAATACAAAAAACTAGCCGGGCGAGGTGGCGGCGCCTGTAGTCCCAGCTACTCGGGAGGCTGAGGCAGGAGAATGGCGTGAACCCGGGAGGCGGAGCTTGCAGTGAGCTGAGATCCGGCCACAGCACTCCAGCCTGGGTGACAGAGTGAGACTCCGTCTCAAAAAAAAAAAAAAAAAAAAAGGGTGGTCATGGTGGCTCACGCCTGTAATTCTAGCACTTTGGGAGGTCGACGCAGGCAGACTGCCTGAGCTCAGGAGTTTGAGACCAGCCTGAGCCACACGGTAAAACCCCGTCTCTACTAAAATATAAAAAATTAGCCAGGTGAGGCGGCGTGTGCCTGTAGTCCCAGCTACTCGGGAGGTTGAGGCAGGAGAATTGCTTGAACCAGGGAGGCAGAAGTTGCAGTGGCTAAGATTGTACCACTGCACTCCAGCCTGCGCGACAGAGTGAGACTCCATCACCAAAAAAAAAAAAAAAGAAATAATAAAACAAAAAACTTGTGTTTTTTCTTTTCTTTCTTTTTTTTTTTTTGAGACAGGGTCTCACTCTGTCTCTAAGGCTGGAGTGCAGTGGCATGATCTCAGCTCACTGTAGCCTCGACTTTCCAGGTTCAAGTGATACTCCCACCTCAGTCTCCCAGATTTCAGTCCCCCAGGTAGCTGGGATTACAGGCATGCACCACCATGCCCAGTCAGCTAATTTTTGTAGACATGGGGTTTCACCGTGTTGTTTGTCCAGGCTAAAACTTGTGTTCTTTAACGATATTATAGAGAAATGAAGACAAGCCACAGACCAGCAGAAAATATCTGCAAAACACCTATCTGACAAGGAACTTTTCATCCAGAAGAACCCTCCCAACACAAAAAAAAGGAAATCAAACAACCCAATTTTTAAAAATCAGCAACAAGTCTTGAGATACTTCACCAAAGAAATATGTGATGTCAAATAAGCACATGAAAAGACACACAAAAATCATTTGTCACAGGAAAATGACAATTAAAACAACGATACTGCTATTCATCTACTAGCATGGAGAAAAAAATAAAATAAATCTGACAATATCAAGTATTGGTGAGGATACAGAGCAACTAGAACTCTTTTTTTTTTTGGAGACGGAGTCTCACTGTCGCCAGGTATGAGTGCAGTGGTGTGATCTCAGCCCACTGCAACTTTCACCTCCTGAGTTCAAGTGATTCTCCTGCCTCAGCCTCCCAAGCCAAGTAGCTGGAACTACAGGCACATGCCACCACACCCGGCTAATGTTTTGTATTTTTAGCAGAGATGGGGTTTCACCGTGTTAGCCAGGATGGTCTTGATCTCCTGACCTCATGATCCACCCACACCGGCCTCCTGAAGTGCTGGGATTACAGGCATGAGCCACGGCGCCTTGCCGCAACTAGAACTCTTATTGCTAGTGGGCATGCAAAATGGTGCCACCACTTTCAAAACAGTCTGAGAACCTCTCACAAAGTTAAACACAACTAATCATTTGACCTAACCATCACATTCCTACTCATCCAAAAAAGTTAAAATGTTCACAAAAGGCCTACACGTAAATTTTACTTTATGCAAAATTGCCCTAAGCAGTAAATATCCTTAAAGTCACTTTTCTATTTTTTTTTTTTTTTTTTGAGATGGAGTCTTGCTCTCTTACCCCCAGTTTGGAGTGCAGTGGCATGATCTTAGCTCACTGCAACCACCGCCTCCCAGGTTCAAGCAATTCTCCTGACTCAGCCTCCCAGGTAGCCACCCACCACCATGCCCAGCTTTTTTGTGTGTGTGTATTTTTAGTAGAGACAGGGTTTCACCATGTTGGCCAGGCTGGTTTTGAACTCCTGACCTCAAGTAATCTGCCCGTCTTGGTCTCCTAGAGTGTGCTAGGATTATAGGTGTGAGCCACAGTGCCCAGCCTAATGTCAACTATTAATACTTGATCGACAAAAGTACATCCATACAAAGAAATATTAATCAGTAATTAAATGGAACAAACTATTGATACATGCAAGGAATTAATAAATCTCAAAAGCATTGTATGGGCCCAGTGCAAAAGCATTGTATGGGCCTGTAATCCCAGCACTCTGGGAGGCTGAGGCAGGCAGATCACTTGAGGTCAGGATTTCAAGACCAGCCTGGCTAACATGGTGAAACCCCCATCTCTACTAAAAATACAAAAATCAGCCTGATGTGGTGGCATGTGCCTGTGATCTCAGCTACTCAGGAGGCAGAGGTCAGGAGTACAAGACCAGCTTGGCCAATATGGTGAAACCCCGTCTCTACTAAAAATACAAAAAAATTAGCTGAGCATGGTGGTGTGTGCCTGTAATCCCAGATACTTGGGAGGCAGAGGCAGGAAAACTGCTTGAACCTGGGGGGCGGAGGTTGCAGTGAGCCGAGATTGTACCACTGTACTCCAGCCTGGGCAACAGAGGGAGACTCTGTAAAACAAACAAACAAACAAACAAACAAATAAACAAAAAAACGCATTCTATGAAGGAAGTTAGATACAAAAGACTATATATTATAATATTTCATTTACATAACATTTGGAAAAATATAATACTATAGAGTCGGAAATCAGATCAGTGGTTACTAGGAGCTGTGGGTGAGACAGGTTGACTGTAAAGGGGCCTAGGGCAACATCTGAGATCATAGAAATACTGTATATTTTGACTGTGATAACGGTTACATGACTGTATACACTTGCCAGAAATCATCAAAGTATACACGTAAAAAGCATGAGTTTTGGTACCTATAAATTATACCTTAATATGTTTGACTAAATAAACAAAACTGATCCTCAAAATTGTAATTTCTTGTCTTGCTCTATGTGGAACAGAAGCTTGAGTTTACCTTTTCCCCACACATATTCCTAGATAAATCATTTAAACTATAAATCATTTTCATTTGTAACAAATACTTTCCAAGGATTTTTGCAGCCTGATAAAGTACTTTATACGTATTATCTCAGGTTATTCCAACAACCCTATGAAACTGAGGTTGAGAGGTATGGGTAATTATAAAGTTGAGATTTAAACCCACGTATGTTGGACTGGGTTTAAATGTCTCCATGTCATCTTTCCCTCTATACCATACTGTGCCACCAAAACTCCAAAAACAGACTGAATTTTATATTCTTCATTGTGCCTAGCATATAATAATATCCAATAAAAGCCAAGAATGGTGAAAACTACTCAAAAACTGAGTCCACTATCAAGTTCAGGATCTAAAGAAGTCGGCTTTTCTAAAGAAAATACTCCTTCCCCCATTCCATTCCTACTGTCTACCATATCTCTGATTTAGCAATCAGTTCATCAGGAAGAGATATTCATTTGTTCTTTCCTCCCAGTTCCCCTGTACAATTTCCCTGCCTAGCAAAACACCTTTATCTCAGGATGGCCCTGGGGACACAGCTAATCTCTTAGCACTCCAGAGACAGTAGTTTCTATGGACATGAAATGAAGATCCAGATCATCTTTCCTAGGAATTATTTTCTTTTCTTTTCTTTTTTGAGACAGAGTCTCGCTCTGTCATCCAGGCTAGAGTGCAATGGTGGTGTGATCTCGGCTTACTGCAACTGCAACCTCTGCCTCCTGGGTTCAAGCAATTCTCCTGCCTCAGCCTCCTAAGTAGCTGGGATTACAGGCGCCCACCACCATGCCCAGCTAATTTTTGCATTTTTAGGAGACGGGGTTTCACCACGTTGGTTAGGCTGGTATGGAACTCCTGACTTCGTGATCCACTTGTCTCAGCCTCCCAAAGTGCTGGGATTACAGGCATGAGCCACTGTGTCCAGCCAAATTATTTTCTTAATTAGAGGAGGGAGTAATATCTACCAGTTTACTGAGTAAAATCAGTTGCATCACTTCTTCATTTGCATTCCCCCATAGAGTCCAAGATTACCACTTCAACTGCCAACTTTTTCAATGATTTAGCATTTAACAATTCTTCATTGGACAAATGATCCCCTTCTAAGATTAAAAAGTACTGAAGAGAGGGACTCCTGGTCTGAGCCATGGCCCCTGACTGAGCCTTTCATTTTTATTGAAACTGTTGCCTGATGATTGGCTGGTATAAGGAAAACAATTTTCTCATATGTTCTTTAGAAGGCAATTTAGAAGTACCTACAGAATTTTTTAAAATATACGTATCCTTTGATTTAGCAATTCCACTTGTAACAATTTATCTCACAGAATCATGTAGGTAGACACAAACAGGTATAAAGATGTACAAGAACTCTCTATAACAGCAAAAAATTGGAAAGACCCTAGAATATCTATAAAAATGGGGCTGATTACTTAAATTGGGAGAGCATACAATGGAGAATGTCACAGCTATTTAACATGGAATTATGTCCAAGTTTTACTGGCAAGAGTCAAGCTGCAGATAGTATGTGTGTATTAAGAGTAAAAATGTGGGTAGTGACATCCAGCGAGATGGCAGAATAGGAAGTCTCAGACTCCAGTCCCTGACACCTCCAGAAAGTTCAACTAGCAACTATCCACAGACTAAAATATCTTTTTGAAAACCCCATTATTTGGAAACAAGCCTAAAACACGTGTGGTCCAAAGGACTGAATGAAAATTGAATTAGAGGGGTAGGGAAATACAGCCTCACTTCGACCATGCCACCCCTTCCCCAAGCTAGCACACCACCAGAGGGAGAGAATTTCCTTGGGACCATGGTTTCTACAGAAGAAAAGAGAACTGAAGGCAGACACACCGCTTCCCTAGCATTCTGAAGTGCTTCTCAGGAAGCCCAACCTGGTCGTACCTCACAAGGAACAGTGGAGATAATGACACAGCTAGACTGCCTGTTCAGGGCTGAGGCAGGAGAACCACTTGACCCCAGGAGGTCGAGGCTGCAGTGAGCCAAGGTGGCACCACTGCACTTCAGCATGAGTGACAAAGTGAGACCCCATATCAAAAAGAAAGAAAAAATGTACAATATTGCTAATCATTTGGGAAACACAAATTAAAACCACAATGAGATATCATCTCACACTTGCCAGAATGGCTATTATCAAAAAGAGATAAGTGTTGGAGAAGATGTGGAGAAAACAGAAAACTTATATATCATTGGTGGCAATGTAAATTACAAGAGCCATTATGAAAAACTGTATGGAGATCTGAAGTCAGTTTGTCAAAGACATCCACACTCCCATGTTGATTGCAACACTATTCACAACAGCCAAGTTATGGAATCAACCTGAGTCCTCATCAACAGATGAATCAATGGCTGGTGCAGTGGCTCACACCTCTAATCCCAACATTTTGGGAGGCCGAGGCAGGAGGACGGCTTAATCCCAGGAGTTTGCAAGACCAGCCTGGGCAACATGGCGAAACCCTGTATTTATAAAAAATACAAAAAAATTAGCCGGGTGTGGGGGTACACACCTGTAGTCCCAGCTACTCAGAAGGCTGAGGTAGAAGCAACATCTGAGGCCAGGAGTTTGAGGCTGCAGTTAGTTGTGGTCATGCCACTGCACTACAGCCTTGGCAACAGAGTTAAGACCCTGTCTCAAACAAACAAACAACAGATTAATAGATAAAGAAAATGTGTTATATATACATGATGAAATAATACTCAGCCTTAAAAAAAGGAAATTCTGCTATTTGAAACAATGTGAAGGAATTGGAGAACATTATGTGAGAAAAAATAAGCCAGGCACAGGAAGACAAATTCTCCCAAGCGAAATTTAAAACCATTGAACGCATAGAGGCTGAGAACAGTGGTTACAAAGGCTGGAGAGTGAGCAGAATGGTGTGGTAACAGTAAATGGGTACAAAATCTCAGTTAAGCCAGGCACAGTCGGTAACACAGTGAGAACTGGTCTCTTTAAAAAGATGTCAGAGGGCTGTGCACAGTGGCTCAGCCCTATAATCCCAGCACTTTGGAAGGCCGAGGCGGGAGGATTACTCGAGATCAGGGCTTTGAGACCAGCCTGGCCAACATGGCGAAACCCTGTCTCTACTAAAAATACAAAAATTAGCTGGGTGTGGTGCTGCACGCCTGTAATCCCAGCTACTCGGGAGGCTGAGGCAGAAGAATCACTTGAACCCGGGAGGCGGAGGTTGCAGTAAGCTGAGATAGCGCCACTGCACTCTAGCCTGGGCGACAGAGTGAGACTGTCTCAAACAAACAAACAAACAAACAAAAAGATAGGAGACAGAGAAATAAGTAAGTCTTTGATACCTATCATACATCATTACAAATGTAGTTCATAACAGTGTATTGAACATTCCAAAATTGCTAACTTTCAAATGTTCTCACCACAAAAAAAGGGTTTGAAGTAATGAATATGTTAATTGGCTTGATTTAATTATTTTAAATTGTATTCATAAATGTAATATCACTTTGTGTTCCATAAATGAGTACTATTTCAAGGCCAGGTGCGATGGCTCATGCCTGTAATCCCAGCACTTTGGGAGGCTGAGGCGGGCAGATCACTTGAGGTCAGGAGTTTGAAACCAGCCTGGCCAACATGGCGAAACCCCATCTCTAATAAAAATATAAAAATTAGCTGGGCGCCTGTAATCTCAGCTACTAGGGAGGCTGAGACATGAGAATCACTTGAACCCAGGGGGTGGAGGTTGCAGTGAGCTGAGATCATGCCACTGCACTCTGGTCTGGGCAAGAGCGAGACTGTCTCAAAAAAAAAAAAAAGTACCATTATAAACTGTCTACTTATAATAAAAAATACAGTTTGAGTATCCTTTACCCAAAATGTTTGGGACCAGAAGTGTTTCAGACTTTAGGTTTTTTCAGATTTTGAAATATTTGCATTATACCTACCCATTAATCATCCCAAATCTGAAAATCCAAAATCCAAAATTCTCCGATGAGCATTTCCTTGGAGCGTTATGTAGGCTCTCAAAATACTTCAGATTTTGGAGTATGTCAGATTTTGGATTTGGGATACTCAACTGTAAAAAGAAGAAAAAAAGAAAAGAAACCCTCTCCAAAGTAAAACACCTAAGACACCAAAAGGCAATAAAGGTAAAATAGATAAAATGAACATCAAAATTAAAAACCTTCTTTGCACCAAAGGACCCAATCAATGGAGGGAAAAGAAGCAACCTACGGAATGGGAGAAAACATCACAGATCTGATACGAGATTAATATCCCAAATATACAAAGAATTCCTACAACTCAACAACAAAAAAACTAAATAACCTGTTTAAAAATGGGATTTGAATAGACATTTCTCCATCTGAATAGCCAATAAACACATGAAAAGATGCTTAACCTCAATAATTGTTAGGGAAATACAAATCAAAACCACAGTGATACCATTTCATACCCATTAGAAAGGTGGCTATTGAAACAACCAGGAAAGTGTTGGCAAAATATGGAAAAACTGGAACCCTTATCCACTGCTAGTGAAAATGTGAAATGGTGAAGCTGCCATGAAAAATAGTAGGGTGTTGGCCGGGCACGGTGGCTCAAGCCTGTAATCCCAGCACTTTGGGAGGCCGAGACGGGCGGATCATGAGGTCAGGAGATCGAGACCATCCTGGCTAACACGGTGAAACCCCGTCTCTACTAAAAAATACAAAAAAAAACTAGCCGGGCGAGGTGGCGGGCGCCTGTAGTCCCAGCTACTCGGGAAGCTGAGGCAGGAGAATGGCGTGAACCCGGGAGGCGGAGCTTGCAGTGAGCTGAGATCTGGCCACTGCACTCCAGCCCGGGCGACAGAGCGAGACTCCGTCTCAAAAAAAAAAAAAAAAAAAAAAAAAAAAGAAAAATAGTAGGGTACTTCCTCAAAAATTTAAAAACAAAATTACCATATGATCTAGCAATTCTATATCTAGGTATACATCCAAAAGAACTGAAAGCATGTTCTCAAAGAGACATTTGTATACCCATGGTCATAGCAATATTATTCACCATAGGCAAAGATGGAAGCAATCCAGATGGTCCATCAATGGACAAATAAACAAAATGTGAAATGTGGATACAATGGAATATTATTCAGCCTAACAAAGAAAGAAAGAGGCTGGCCATGGTGGCTCATGCCTGTAATCCCAGCACTTGGAAGGCTGAGGCAGGTGGATCACCTGAGGCCAGGAGTTCCAAGACCAGCCTGGCTAACACAGTGAAACCTTATCTCTACTAAATATACAAAAAAATGAGCCAGGTGTGGTGGCACACACCTGTAGTCCAAGCACACAGGAGGCTGAGGCACAAGAATCACTTGAACCTGGGAGGTGGAAGTTGCAATGAACCGAGATCGCATCGCTGCACTCCAGTCTGGGTGATGGAGCGAGACTCCGTCTTCATCCCATGTCCCCCCAAAAAGACGGAAAAAATTTTTTCTACATTTTCTAAATTTTGACATTTTCTACAACATGAATGAAGCTTGAGGACATTATGCTAAATAAAATAAGCCAGTCACAAAGAGACAAATACTGCATGATTCTATTATATGAAGTACTTAAAACAGAAAATATAATAGAGACAGAAAGGAAGAAGAATGGTGATTGCCAGGGCATTAGGGAAAATGTAGAGTTAATAGGTACAGAGTTTCAGTCCTGCAGGAAGAAAAGTTCTGGAGATTGGCTGCACAATGTGAATATACTTAACACTACCAAACTGCACACTTAAAAATGGTTAAGATGGTAAATATATGTGTATTTTACCACAATTCAAAACAATTTTTTATTCTTCTGAGACAGGGTCTCACTCTGTCACCCAGGCTGGAATGCAGTGACATAAACCTAGCTCACTGTAGCCTCTCTCAACCTCCTGGGCACAAGTAATCCTCCTGTCTCAACCTCTGAAGTAGCTGGGACCAGAGCCATAACTGGCTTTTTTTAAATTTATTTTTTATAGAAATGGGGTCTCACAGGCCAGGCACGGTGGCTCACAACTGTAATCCCACTACTTTAGGAGGCTGAAGTGGTGGATCACCTGAGGCCGCGAGTTCGAGACCAGCCTGACCAACACGGAGAAACCCCGTCTCTACTAAAATTACATAAAAATTTAGCCAGGCATGGTGGCACATGCCTGTAATCCCAGCTACTTGGGAGGCTGAGGCAGGAGAATTGCTTCAACCTTGGAGGTAGAGGCTGTGGTGAGCCGAGATCTTGCCATTGCACTCCAGCCTGGGCAACAAGAGCGAAACTCGGTCTCAAAAAAAAAAGAAAAAAAGAAAAAATAAATGGGGTCTCAACATGTTGCCCAGGCTGGTCTCCAACTCCTACGCTCATGTGGTCCTCCTGCCTCAGCCTCCCAAAGTGCTGGGATTACAGGTGTAAGCCACTGCACTCAACCTAAAAACAATTTTTTAAAAAGGAATAAAATACCAAAATGATAAACAAAACAATCTGTACCTATTAGCATGAGGTTTAGAAGAATAAGCATCTAACTCTTTTAACAGTGGTCATCTAAGGAGAATACTAGTAGGAAAAGGAGCAATTTTTTTTCTATTTCTATTTCTATACTGTTTGGATTTTGATCATGAAAATGTACTAACATTTTTTAATTTTTAATAATTCCATTGGATATAACTTTTAAGTTAATCTCCAGGTACTAACAGACTTAAGTCCTCAAGCTACCTTAAAAATAAAGTTTTGCAGAGCGCAGTGGCTCACACCTGTAATCCCAGAACTTTGGGAGGCCGAAGCAGGATTGCTTCACCTCAGGAGTTGGAGACTAGCCTGGCAAAAAAAAAAATTAAAAATTAGACTAGATGTAGCTTCTCTATTCCCTCTCAAATCTCTGCCTGGTTTGGACCATCTGCCTCCACTCTTGCCCCTACCATGTTCACCAGGGTGATCCAGAAGTCCCACAAGGTATCCGTCTCTGGTCCCTGAGTCTTCAGCAGCTGCTTCTACATGAGTAGGCCCAGTGCCCACATTAGCTCCTCAAGGCTCTCCCAAGTGGGTAGCAGCAGTGCTTCTGGGGTGGTCTGGGTGCCGGCCCGGGTCTGAGTGGAGGCTATAGCGGGGCCAGTGGTAATGGGGAGCATTACAGCCATCATGGTGAACCAGAGCCTGCTGAGCCCCCTCAAGCTGGAGGTGTAACCCAACACCCAGGCCACGTGTACCCAGGAGAAAGAGCAGATCAAGACCCTTATCAGTAAGTCTGCCTCCATCACTGACACGATACAGCTCCTGGAGCAGCAGAACAAGATGCTGGAGAGCAAGTGTAGTCTCCAGCAGAAGCAGCAGACAGCGCAGAGCAACATGGACAACGTGCTCGAGAGCTATATCAACAACCTTCAGCAGCAGCTGTACATTCTGGGCCAGGAGCAGCTGAAGCTGGAGGCAGAGCTTGGCAACATGGAGGGGCTGCTGGAGGACTTCAAGAATAAGCGTGAGGATGAGATCAGTAAGTGTACAGAGATGGACCATGAATTTGTCTTCAAGAAGTTTATGGATAAAGCTTACATGAACAATGTAGAGCTGGAGTCTTGCATGGAAGGGCTGACTGATGAGATCAACTTCATCACGCAGCTGTATGAAGAGATCCAGGAGCTGCAGTCCCAGATCTTGGACACATCTGCGGTTCTGTCTATGGACAACACCCACTCCGTGGACACAGACAGCATCATCACTGAGGTCAAAGACCAGTACAAGATTGCCAACCGCAGCTGGGCCGAGGCTGAAAACATATACCAGATCAAGTATGAGGAACTGCAGACACTGGCTGGGAAGCATGAGGATGATGTGTCGCACAAAGACGAAAATCTCTGAGATGAACCAGAATATCAGCCGGCTCCAGGCTGAGACTGAAAGCCTCAAAGGCCAGAAGACTTCCCTGTAGGCTGCCATCATGAACGCCAAGCAGCATGGGGAGCCTCCATTAAGCACAGCAATGCAGCTGGGTGCAGTGGCTCACATCTGTTAATCCCAGTACTTTGGGAGGCCAAGGCAGATAGATTGTTTGAGGCCAGGAGTTTGAGACCAGCCTGGGCAACATAGCGAAGTTCCCTCTCTACCAAAAATACAAAAATTAACCAGTCTTATAACCCAGTCTAAAAAAAATAAATATTTAAAAAAATATATATATATTTTTTTAAAAGATACCACCCCCAAGCTGGCATACCACGAGCTGAGGAATGTCAAGCTGGCCCCGGACACAGAGGCTGCCACCTACATGAAGCTGCTGGAGGGCAACAAGAGCAGGCTGGAGTCTGGGATGTAGAATGTAAGTATATATATAAAGACCACCAGTGACACTGAGCTTGGCCTATGGGGCCTCACAAGCTCTGGCCTCAGCTATGGCTAGGTTCCAGCTTTGACTCTGGCAGGGGCTCTAGCTCCTCTAGCCGCACCAGCTTCTTCAGGGTTCCTCCAGTGCTATGGTTGTGAAGAAAATAGAGATGCAAGATGGGAAGCTAGTGTCCGAGTCCTCTGATGTCCAAGTAAAGGGCCATGGCAGCCCCTCCCAGCCCATCCCTTCCTGTGGATGCCCCAGAGCCAGTGGAAGAGGCTACTGTGCAAGGGAGCATAGGGAACAGGAGTGAATATAGCCTCACCTAAGTGAGGCTCAGTCCTAGCCCTCAACCCACTCATCGAGAGAGTTTATTGCCTGGGGTACCCCCCTGGCCCATGACTCCAGCTATAAAACAATTTTTTTTTTTCCCCAAAATAAAGCCTCAACTACCTCTGCCATTTAAAAAAAAAATTGCCAGGCTTGGTGGTGTGTGCCTGTGGTCCCAGCTACTCAGGGGGCTGAAGTGGGAGAATCGCTTGAGCCCAGGAGGTCAAGGTCACAGTCAACTATGACTGTGCCACTGCACTCCAGCCTGGGCAACAGAGCAAGACTCTGTCTCAACAATAAAGTTCAAACAAGCATTTCCTCACAAAACCATGCATCAGTAGATAGTTAAGGAAAATGCCTGTGTTACCCAGTTAACCTGAGATGCTACTAGGCTTACCCCACCATGACACTTTACGGCCCATAATGCCTTAATCCAAATTAGACGTACACTCTCTAATCCTGAAACTGTTGACAAGTGTGATATGACAAGAGTTGGTACCCCAAAGCACAATATCCTATTATTTTCAAACTTTTCCTTCTCCCTACCTGCTACTAATTGAACACTAGGCCCACATCAGCACTTTTCTTTCAGAGCCTGATTCTCTATTCCTCCCACCCCCACTTCAAGAATGCTATGAGGGTTAGGGGTGTCTATCACGACCCCCTCAGCAACCAACAGCCGTTCTAGAAAAGGTGACATAACCCAGGGCTGCCAACAAGAGCAGCTTCCCAGCAGGATGTTCTAGTAACCTTAATGAGGCAGAGAGCAACGCCTCCCGTAAATTCTGGTTGGAAGAAACGATTTAGAGATGGTGGAAAAGTACAACTTAAAAAGCAAACACCACAGGCTCCGGTAGAGCAGGAAAGCAAGCAGGGATTTCTAAATACAGACCTCAATTGTAAGAGTTCACTGTACCTTAATTCTCACTATCATCATTTGCTCTGTCAAAAATAGAACCTTCCATGTCTTGATCCATTCAGAATAAGCCACAGCAGGCACAGCTCTGCTTCCACAGGGCAGCCAGGTCAGAAAGGCCACACAGGGAAATGGAAAAGGCAGCCAGCAGGTTTTCTTAGAGATTATACTCCTCTGGGCTTTTATCCTTCTTCCCAGCTATTCTGGTGCCAAGAAAGCTGCAGGGAGGTCTTTGCTCTGCTCTGAAAAAGCTTCAACTCAATCTTTTCACCAGCAGGGCTGAAGCAGTCTCAGGGCTGTAACTCCCTCTGCTGCCCAATGTTTTCTTTGCATGTTGTGATCAGTTTAATTAATTTCAAACTCAAATGTTAAAAGAACTAATGCAGCCCTTTATTTCAAAATATAATCAAAAGAGCATGAGTTCAGACAGGAGGAATATAGATGGAATGCACGGTTCAAAGCTGGATACACTTCTGCATTCACCTACAAATCTCCTCTATCTCAGAAAGGATTTCTTTTATTCAGTTTCATGAACTGAAACTAGTCTCCTTCACAGGCGTGTAGAAAAGTAGGAGCCAGACTTCTTGGTCCTTCCTCACCCATCCTTAATAACAGCATTGCCTTTAGCAGAACTTAAGGCAGGCCTTATTCACCTTTCAAGATCCAATTTAAGTAGTACTTAGGATGACGCATTAAAACTACCTGTTTACCAGTCTGTTTCACTGTATTGATTCAACACTGTGTCTAGCTAACAGCATATGCTCACTATCTATCTAACAGAATTCTAACTAGAACCATGTGCGATATTGGGGGAAGGGAAACCTGCCCACATAAGAATTCAACCAGAAAT
This sequence comes from Rhinopithecus bieti, assembly GCF_001698545.2. Classification (NCBI taxonomy): domain Eukaryota; kingdom Metazoa; phylum Chordata; class Mammalia; order Primates; family Cercopithecidae; genus Rhinopithecus; species Rhinopithecus bieti. The sequence continues at coordinate 3,784,891 of NW_016807278.1, forward strand.
CACTGGGGGAAGAACCAAAATTCTTAAGAGATAAGAGTAAGAGACAGGTGTGTTTCTCTAATATACCATTATTCTGCCTAACAATTTACCTACCAGCTGTGCTTGTGGTCCTTTTCAGATTACCAATCTCAGTCTCTTTCCTGTAAACTCTTAACTCATTTTTAAAGTACTTGAAAGGCACTTCATTCTTTGCCTATACCCAAATACTTTTCACATTCTGATCTTAGTGATAAAATTCACAAAGACCTCACAGTGACTCAGTGTTGAGCAATACTGACCCAATTAAATAACGTACCCAACCTATTTAGGTTAGAAACTCTGGTATTCCAGCATCCAGAACCAGAAGTGATGAAGACATTTATTAGTGCAATAACCCCAATTTATTTTTGTGAACCCTCCCCTTCTCCACCTCCCAATACTGGAAGCTTACCTGTCAGGCAGAATTTCTAATCTGCCTCAAAATCTACAGGTCCAAGCTCTGCAAATACCAAGTGCTCAAGGCAACTACCACCCTTCAGAAAACTAAAGTAAATACCAACAACGAATGGTGTTAGTGTGTAAAAACTCTCTACTGATGAATAGGAAGAAGCAATGTAAATTTTTTAATACAAACAATCCCATAGCATTTATTGACATCTTGTATAACACAAGGCTAATCAAAACACTATGAATAAATGTTCATATTGGACAAAGGACATCTAAAAACAAACTGTATTCTTCTCAACAATTTCTCACTTCATTGATCATTTCTAGTTGGAGACACTTTGTAGCAGAGTAATATTATCTCCTTTCAGCATGATCCGACCTGCAACACAAAAACAACAAACGGCTATTTAATAGCCACACACATAGATGTTTTACTCTCAGAATTTTGTATCCAGTTTTTGAACAATATTTTGAAAATGCTTTCTTATAAAAACATGTAAACATTTTCAAGTGTCCATATAGTGAAATGCTTTCTGGCTCCATTAGAATACACTTACCTTTTCAACAAACTAACAAAGGTAGATGATATTTCATGACAAGTATCATTTCTATGAAATAAGTCAACTCAATAGGCCTCATACAACATTTCCCAATGCTGAGTTTGTAAAAGTTTGGAAATGAGTCGTATGTCAAGTTTGGGAAATACAGCATATTATAACTCCATTCTTAAAGCTCTTAGTATATTAAAGACTCCACCCTATCTCTACTAAAAATACAAAATTAGCTGGGCATGGTGGCGTGTGCCTGTAATCCCAGCTACTTGCGAGGCTGAGGCAGGAGAATCGCTTGAACCTGGGAGGCGGTGGTTGCAGTGAGCCGGGATCGCACCATTGCATGCCAGCCTGGGCAACAAGAGCGAAACTCCGTATCAAAAAAAGAAACAAACAAACAAAACTCCACCCCACAATAAACAAACCTATTTAAGTTTTACCCAAACTTTCCTAAGGTTATTTAAGACAATACTTTTCTGAGAAATCTATAAACATCTTCAGGAACACTGGTGTTCACTGGCAGAACAGTTTGAGACGTGTTGATCAACTCCAACAGCAATTAAACTATTCTACTTTCCCAGGCTTCTGCAGGTATTAATACTCTTCTATTCTACAGGATGAATACTACCATGAGAATTCAACAGTTGGTGAATAATTTATAAATAATATGACCTCGGTGAGGCTAAGCTTGCCCTTCCTGGCAAGACATCTTAAAATCTGAAAAACCCAGCTGGGCATGGTGGCTCACGCCTATAATCCCAACACTTTGGGAGGCCAAGGTGGGCGGAATGCCTGAGTTTAGGAGTTTGAGACCAGCCTGGACGACACGGTGAAACCCTGTCTTCTACTAAAACACAAAAAATCAGCCAAGTGTGGCGGCATGCACCTGTAATCCCAGTTACTTAGGAGGCTGAGGCAGGAAAATCGCTTGAACCCATGAGGTGGAGGTTCCAGTGAGCCGAGATTGTGCCATGGCACTCAAGCCTGGGAGACAAAGCAAGACTCCGTCTCCAAAAAAAAAAAAAATAAATCTAAAAAACCCAGGTTTTCATAAAAATAGTATAAGCAGAAAGAAGCTAGCGAAACACCATACTGCTTCTCAGAATCTACTTTCCACATATCTAGTATAGGTTCATGAGAATCCTGAGGGTCTGAAAGAGAGACACCTGAAACCCACCACTGATAAAAGTATTAGTGAGCATTTAACAAATGAAGACAAAATGCCTAAATAAACCTCAAGTGAATGGGATGTTAATAGAAATGATTCAGTGTGTCTTGAAACCGTGAATCCTAAGACCATTCATTAACTGGGTTAAGAAATACCATTCATTGCCAGGCTTAGTGGCTCACACATGTAATCCCAGCATTTGGGAGGCCAAGGTAGGTGGACTGCCTGAGCTCAGAAGTTAAGAGACCAGCCTGGGCAATACAGCGAAACCCCATCTCTACTAAAACACAAAAAATCAGCCAGGCGCGGTGGTGCACGCCTGTAGTCCCAGCTACTCGGGAGTCTGAGGCAGCAGAATTGCTTAAACCCGGGAGGCGGAGGTTGCAGTGAGCCAAGATCGCGTCATCACATTCCAGCCTGGGCAACAGAGTGAGACTCCGTCTCCAAAAACAAAAGAAAGAAATACCATTCATTGTTCAAGTAATTTTTAGTTTCTATTATGCGCCAGGCATTGAGTTAGGTACTGAGCACACTAGGGATCAAAAAAGGCATGATTCATGCACTTACAGTGAAGCATCTCATAACAGGAGAGACATTAATAAAATAATTTCAATAATAAATGTTTTACTACAAACTCAGGGAGCACATAACCCCGCCGCCCCCATCCCCAGCAAAATCAAATTAAACTCTGAACTTTTTAGAACAGGGCTTCCTAACCCCTGGGCCACAGACCAGTACCAGTCCTGGTCCCTGTTAGAAACCAGGTCACACAGCAAGAAGTGAGCAGTGGGCAAGGTGGCGGAGCTTCATCCGTATTTACAGCCACTCCACATCACTAGTATTCCTGCCTGGGCTCTGCCTCCTGTCAGATCAGTGGAGGCCTTAGATTCTCATAGGAGCACGAAACCTATTGTGAACAGGGCATAGAGGGATCTGGGTTGCACACTCCTTATGAGAACCTAATGCCTGATGATCTGTCACTGTCTCCCATCAACCCCAGATGAGACTGTCTAGTTGTGGGAAAATAAGCTCAGGGCTCACACTGATTCTACATGATAGTGAGTTGTATCATTTCATTAAATATTACAATGTAATAATAATAGAAATAAAGTGCACCATAAATGTAATGTGCTTGAATCATCCAAAAACCATCCCCCACACTCCGGTCCATAGAAAAACTGTCTTCCAAAAAACTGGTCTCTGGTGCCAAAATGGTTGGGGACCACTGTCTTAAAAGAACTGATATTTGATCTAAAGACACAAGGAATATCATATACAAAGATTAATGGTTGGGCAAATGTGCAGATTCAAAGAACTGAAATAAGGCAAGTGTTGCTAAAGCTCAGAAAGTAAGGCACAGTGATATGAGATGAGCAGAGGGAGATAAGACTAGATCATGAAGATCATTAGATTTGCAGAATCATTAGATTTTTTTTATCCTAAGAGCAACAGGAAGTCACTGAAGAATTTCAAGCAAAGGGATGACATGTTCAGATTGGTGTTTTTAAAAGATGACTGAGGCCTGGAAAGCAAACTGGAGGTTGCTGCAGAGAAATCGATTAGTAAGCTGAATTGGAAACTAGTGCCATTCAATAAGGCGGGAAATAATAATGCAATAGCTCTAAACAGTGTGAGTTGGAATTGAGTTTGCTTTCTGATATGCTGACTTTAAGAAGCCTTTGAAACATTCAAGTAGAAATGGTGATTAGGCTCAGACTTGGGAGTCCCAAATTTGGGAGGCAATATACATAGATGGTAATTGAAGCTGTACTCCAGTGCCTAGGGAGACGATACTGAATGACAGGAGGGCCTAGAACCAAGCCTGGAGCAACTCATTTAGTGACTGGGTCCCAAAGAATGAACATACAAGTCTGAAAAATAGCCAGAAATGAAAAATAAAAACCCAAGTATAGTATCGTAGAGCCAAGGTGTGATACTGCAAAATGTTTATTTGGTCTTCAATCCCATACAACTCCTAAAATTCTTAGAATCTCTAAGGTGTTGCCTTTTTGTATGCTAATGATTGACTGACGGCCAGCAGCCCCTGCAAAGTTTCAGCATTGGAGCTGCTCACTGAAAGGACCAAGGCATTAGTGAGGTCAGACTTTCAGCCCCACCCTCCAACCCAGGGAGGAGGAGAGGAGCTGCAGGTTAAGCTGATCACCAATGGCCAATTTATTCAGTCAGGCCTACATAATGAAGCTTACATAAAAACTGAAAACAATGGGTTTCTGACAACTCAACATATGGAGGTTCCCAGAGAGCGGTGAGCTTGTAGAGGGCACAAAAGCTTCGCATCCCTTCCTATATGCCTTGCCCTGGGCATCTCTTCATCTGTATTCTTTGTAATATCCTTTATAATAAACCAGTAAATATAAGTGTTTCCCTGAGTTCTGTGAGCTGCTCTAGCAAATTAATTAAACCAAAGGAGGGGTCATGGGACCCAGTTTACAGCCAGTCAGTAAGAAGGACAGGTAAAACAATCTGGAGCTGACAATTGGCATCTGGTGGAGCATCGAGGGGCAGGGAAGGCAATCTTGGGGATTAAGCCCTCAACCTCTGGGAATTGACACTATCTCCAGGTAGACAGTGTTAGAACCGAACTGAACTTGACGACTCTGAGCTGACGTCCACTGCCGAACTGACTGCTTGCTTGGTGTGTGGGGAAATACGCCCACACATCTGGTCACAGAAGTCTTCTGTGTTAATTATTGTCAACTGAGGAAATAGAAAAATCTACTTGGGTCCCCCCCCCACTCAGACAAGGGAACAAAGCGCTTTAAGGAGGGAGTGGCCAACAGTGCCAAATGCTGTTGAGAGTTTAATTAAAATGAGGACTAGCACTGATCATTAGATTTAACACCACTAGTCTTTGGTTCCCTTGGTGAGAGCTCTCTGGGCAGAGAAGCCAAAATGGAATGTGGTAAGAAGTGAGTGGTACAGAATAATTTCAAAAGTGTACCACTACTCTGAATAATAACTTCTCAAATGCAAAGTAAATTCAAACATGAACTGAGTTGCAGGTCACTGAATTCTGCAAGTGAATACAACATTTCTAGAATTCTGTAAGACCACTTATATCCTTACCCAGTTGTTTTCTTGACTTTGTTTTAGAATGAATCTCTTCTGCATCATCTAATACAAGGTTCATATATTCATCAAAACCCTAGAAAAATAAACAAACTGTCATCGTCGAAGAAAATCACATCCAACCCATTTTAAATGAGTACACCTATGCAGATAAAAAATCCAACTAACTTCAAAGATTCACTCATCTCAAGCCCCGCACTCCACCTTCCACCTAAAGTCTTTTTTTTTTTTGAGAAAGGATCTCACTTTGTCTCCCAGGCTAGAATGCAGTGGTGTGACCTCGGCTCACTGCAGCTCAACCTCCTGGGTTCAAGCAATTCTGCTGCCTCAGCCCCACCAAGTAACTGGGACTACAGGGCGCACCACCATGCCTGGCTACTTTCTATATTTCTGGTAGAAACAGGGTTTCACCATGTTGCCCAGGTTGGTCTCGAACTCTGGAGCTAAAGTGATTCATCATGCTCGGCGTCCCAAAGTGCTAGGATTACAGATGTGAGCCACCGTGCCCAGCAAAATATTTAAAAATTAGCTGGACATGGTGGCGTATGCCTATAGTCCCAGCTACTAGAGGCTGAGGTGGAAGAATCACTTGAGCCAAGGAGTTCAAGATTGTAGTGAGCTATGACAGCACCTGGGTGACAGAGCAAGACCCTAACTTAAAAAAAAACATCACTTAGGGTAGCCTGCTATCCCTATTTAACCCCACTGAGCTCTATTCAGGTATCACCTAACCCACAACAAATAATTCCATTAGTCCCCACCCCCCCAATTTCCTTTCTTCTGTCCCCTCTCTCCATACTAACATCGTTGCTCAAATATATATTTTTTCAAATAATTTTTAAAAGTTAATTTTCAGCCAGGCGTTGTGGCTCATGCCTGTAATCCCAAGACTTTGAGAGGCTGAGGTGGGAGAATCACCTGAGCCCAGGAGACCAGCCTGGGCAACATAGTGAGACCTCGTCTCCATAAAAAATAAAAATTTAGCAGGCTGTGATGGTGCACGATTGTGGTCCTAGCTACTTGGAAGGCTGAGGCAGGAGGACTGCTTGAGCCCAGGAGGTTGAGGCCACAACGAGCCATGACTGTGCCACTGCACTCCAGCCTAAGCAACAGAACAAGGCCCTTTCTCAAAAATAAAATACAAATTTTCTTCTCAACACAGACAGATGAAAGAAAATGAATTAAAAGTTAATTTTCCCTATTAAAAATTACCCAATCCTTACCTATCAGCAATGAAAAAAGGCTAAATAGCAGCCCCGAAAACCTTTGCTTAGCTTGGATCTTTCACTTTTTATACACTGTTCTGGCTAGTCACTTTCTGAGAAATCTTTTTCTATGACCAAACTGCTATGAGATAAAATTGCCTGGATACTCACAATGATACAGCCTTCTATCCGCATATTCACTTGCTCGTAGAGCCACACCTGAATCCGCGATCTCTGAAATAATCATAAAAGTGAAAACGTTAAAAAAAGAAAAATAGGGCCGGGCACAGCGACTCACGCCTGCAATCCCAGCACTTGGGGAGGCCCAGGCAGGTGGATCACAAGGTCAAGAGATAGAGCATCCTGGCTAACATGGTGAAGCCCCATCTCTACTAAAAATACAAAAAAATTTAGCTGGGCGTGGTAGCACACGCCTGTAGTACCAGTTATCAAGAGGCTGAAGCAGGGGAATCACTTGAACCCGGGAGGCGGAGATTGCAGTGAGCCGAGATCGCGCCACTACACTCCAGCCTGGGCGACAGAGTGAGACTCCGTCTTAAAAAAAAAAAAAAAAAAGAAAAGAAAAGAAAAAAAAAGAAAAAGAAAAAGAGGCCAGCTTCCTCGATTCACACCCGTAATTCCAGTACTTTGGGATGCCAAAGCAGAATAATTCGCTTTGCGGCCAGGTGTTCAAGATTAGCCTGCGCAACATTAAGCAAGATCTTGCCCCCCACCCCCCCTCCTTCCAAAATTGAAGTATACAAAACCTAACCATTTTGGTCAAACGACAAGAGAAATATGGCTCCTAAAAAAAACTGTAATGAATGTAAGTCAAGAGTTTTAACTAATTAGCCCATATCTAAGAATTATTCACCAGTAATAATAAACTCAAAGAGAATTTTCATTTAATAAGTTCTATATTGGAACTACATAACTTAATTTTCCTGTGATCTTGGGACTCGATATTTCTTACTGCTTCTGGTTTCAATCTATTTAAGAGTGAAAGTTTTTGACAGCATAGCACAAAGCAGCAATTTCTAATGACCAAGGGCTTATCTCCTGCAGCAAAATCCAGTTCCAAAACAAAGCTTTCTCATGTCACACACCTAACAACCAGGACAAGAGCCCTCAATTCAGGTGGTTAAAAATTATTATCACCCGAAATTAATGTTTTTCAGTTGTGTTGTCACATTATAAAATTTAAGTTGCTAAAGTTTCCCCAAAGGAAAGTAGCTGCCACCAAATTCCTCTGAAGCTACCCCTTCTTTCTTTTTCCGTCTTGAAGTTTTCCAACAGGTATTAAACACCACCTCTTGACATGGTTTAAGTTGGTTGGGTTTTTCTTCCAATGTTTCATCCTAAAGGGGAGAGGTTCCAACGTTCTAGGCATAATCACTACTAACAAAACTACTGATGCCCAAATACCATGCTCAAGTCTGCTGATAATACTTTTGGAATTAAAAGTATTTTGATCTTGCAAAGTAATAATACAATTCTTTGCATGTTGGGAAGTGGCATGGATACACACCACTTCACCACATTAGTGCTTTCTCAGTACTCCTTCCCCTCGATTACCCTCCAATCTCCAGTTACATCTATTTTTAAATTCTAGAACACAGTGATTGCTCAGGTTAACACAAAAAACTAAATCAGTTCATTTCTTATTTAAAAAGTAGTTACGAAAAAAGCAACTTACGTACATTTTGTAAGTATCTGAAGATGAGGTTCTGCACCACAGTGGCTAAGGAAAAAATACAAAAGCAGCATAGACTCTGCTTCCTGAAACAACTGGACGACCCTGTTCCCGTCTCACCTTGGTATAATGAACGCGAGGTCTGGTGCTTACGCAAACAAAAAGTGCCCAGCTGGGCATTCATTAGGGGTCTTCTAAAGATTAAAGAACATCTCTTCCACTTTCATTCCCCTGGAGTTTCCCGAAACCTTTAACTCCCGTTTTCACTCCGCACCTAAAGTTCTCTTCCCTCCTTTCGCCGCCTCCATTCCTGCACTCCCCACGGCAGGGGTCCACCCAAGACCACCTCCCCACCATCACGGTTCTTCAACTACCCGCGCTTTCTTCCAGTTTTGGTCGCCCCGGGGGCTCATGGGATGTGGATTCGTACTCCGCTACCCCAGGCCTGCTCTCAGTCTGCGCCTTCGCACCCCGTATTCTGGCCCGAACCTCCCAGTCCTAACATCCTGCGTAGGATACGATGGGCTGCACCATAACCTTCTGTACTTTCTGGCCCTGGCCACGGTACGCCATGGTGAAACTTCACAAAGAGCACAACCTCACGCAGCCTCTGAGACCAATTTCCGGAATAAAGAACCGGAAGCGGAAGTGTGTGAAGGTCACGCGGCGACAAGGGCGGTGCCTAGGAAATGCCCCTCTAGCCACGAAGTCACGTTTCTTCGCTGCATGGCCTCCGAGGGAGGCCAAACTGAGGCGGCTGCGCTGTGGAAGGTGGACCGGTCCTATAGCGCCACCTGGAGGCAGGCGGGAGGAGGTGCCTTCGGTTGCGGTGTCCCCAATTTCTTTTCTTTTTTCTTTTTTTTTTTTTGAGACGAAGTCTCGCTCTGTCGCCCAGGCTAGAGTGCAGTGGCGCGATCTCAGCTCACTGCAACCTCCGCCTCCCGGGTTCAAACGATTCTCCTGCCTCAGCCTCCCGAGTAGCTGGGACTACAGGCGCGTGCCACCACGTCCGACTAATTTTTTGTGGTTTTGGTAGAGACCGGGTTTCACTATGTTGGCCACGATGGTCTCGATCTCCTGACCTCAAGATCCGCCCGCCTCGGCCTCCCAAAGTGCTGGGATTACAAGCGTGAGACACCGCGCCCTGCCCGCATCTCCATTTTCTGAGTTAGCTTAAAAAGCCAAAATCGTCCCACTGTGTATCTGTGTGTGTAAAGTGAGCTAATTTCGTGCCTTTCCTACAAGTTTAGGCTTGATAGCAGCGTTGTGGTGGAAAGGGTAGGGCGGCAAGAAGCCCAAACTTCAGGCCTCCCACCTCTGGCAGTCGGCCAGGGGCGGTCTGCATTCCAAAGCCAGACGGCTGGTTCGCTCCAGTTACGGATTCAGCTCAGCCACTTCGTGGAGCGAGTTCCTGTTCAGGTGGCAACTGAGGGTGGCGATTTCCCATGAAGACGCTGAAATCCACATGCTGGGCGCAAATCCAGCTCTTTTAGAGTTGGGTGACAAAGGATAAATTAGCCTCACCGTGTCTTGGCTTAGTTTTCAAAACGGAGATTAAAGTAAAGATTAACTTTACTCAGGGGCTTGAAGATTCAATGAAAGAATTGTCTATGTGTGCACACAGGCGTCAGCCAGTGTCAGAACATGTTCTTCCCTGGATAACACAGCTACTAAGTGGAGGAGCTGGAATTCGTAGGTGTGCCTGACCCCAAAGGCCACCTACCTTTCCATTGTGTCATGGCTTGTGGCCTGGCAGAGAGTTCATTTAATTGGCATACACATGTTATAGAGGAGGAAACTGAAGTTTAGACTTTTGAAAGGACTTGCCTTAAGGGAACACGGATTAGGGCAAATGGCAGAATCAAAATTAGCTTTTCTGAGGGCTTCTGTTTAGTGGGGATAATAGTAATGACGACCTCAGAAAGGGGTTGAGTTGAAAGTGATTTTTAAACTACGCAAAGCGGCCAGGCTCATGCATGTAATCCCAGCATTTTGGGAGGCCGAGGCAGGTGGATCATCTGAGGTCAGGAGTTCGAGACCAGCCTGGGCAACATGGTGAAATCTTGTCTCTACTACAAATACAAAAATTAGCCATGCATGGTAGCACACGCCTGTAATCCCAGCTACTTGGGAGACTGAGACAGGAGAATCGCTTGAGCCCGGGAGGCAGAGGTTGCAGTGAGCCGAGATCATGCCACTGTACTTCAGCCTTGGCGACAGAGCGAGACTCCGTCTCAAAAAAAAATAAATAAGAATAAATAAATAAACTACACAAAGCTAGCAAATGCATGGGATAACTATTTCCTTTAAAAAATTTCAGCCGGGGCTGGGCACAGTGGCTCATGCCTGTAAATCCCAGCACTTTGGGAGGCTGAGGCGGGCGGATCACAAGGTCAGGAGTTCGAGACCAGTCTGGCCAATATGGTGAAACCCCTGTCTCTATTAAAAATACAAAAATTAGCCAGGCGTAGTGGCGGGCACCTGTAGTCCCATCTACTCAGGAGGCTGAGGCAGGAGAATTGCTTGAATCTGGGAGGCTGAGGTTGCAGTGAGCCGAGATCGCGCCACTGCACTCCAGCCGGGTGACAGAGTGAGACTTCATCTCAAAAAAAAAAAAAAGGTGCTCCGGCTGTGATCCGCGTTGGTGCTGTCCGGGTCTAGTGGACAGAGAAGACTCTTGGTCAGGCAAATGGCTTCTCGGTGGCAGAGCATGGGGACCTCTGTGCGCCGGAGATCTCTCCGGCACCAGGAGCAGCTGGAGGACAGCAAGGAGCTGCAGCCTGGGGCCAGCCATCAGGAGACCTCTGCAGGGGCCCTGGGGTCTCTGTGCAGACAGTTCCAAAGGAGGCTGCCCCTGAGAGCCGTCAACCTCAACCTCTGCACAGGCCCCTCCTGGAAGCGCCTGGAAACCCCAGAGCCAGGTCAGCAGGGCCTCCAGGCTGCAGCTCGCTCAGCTAAGAGCGCTTTGGGTGCGCCATGTCCACAGAGAACCGAAGTCCGCCAAAGTAGCACCAAAGTGGCTGGTGGACCCAGGGTGAAGGCCAGGAGGAGGAAAATAGGGTTAAAAAAGGGAGGGCAGCGGCTCCCAACCTTGCAGCCTGAAGCCAGAATATTAGGCTGTCCCGAGCTGCCCCTGACCACTCAGACCGACGGCATCAACTTTACCTGAAAGGCTTCACATGCCACCCTCTACGCAATGAGGCAAGGAGGCTGCTTCCAGAGCTGCTTCTCGACAGAGCTCTGTTCCTAGGGCTGATAAGTGACCTAGAGGCTATGGGGGGGCAGGAATTCAGCATTCAACCTGCCAAGAGCTGGATGAAAGCCATTATAGCGAAGAGATGTGAAATGAACACTCTCATCTCATCATCAAGGAAGGTGCCCTGCAGAAACAAGCCCTGACGACCACCAAAGCTTCAATACCCAGAATGTCTGTGTGTATGAGTTCTGGCAAAAGCTCAGTAGTCACGTATGGGCCGCTGCTAACAAAGACCTGACTAGCAAGGGGCCCAGAGCCCCATGTTCAGCCACATCCTGGACCCATCAGTGACTGCCTGACAGCTGAGAGTGTTTGAGAACCTTGCAAGTAGGGATCCCCAAGGGCGACCTTGGGGCTAGAAATTCATCTATACTTGACCCTTGAGCCTGGTATTTGCTTCATCTACAATGTGAAGAGCCGCATCCAGATGTTTGAGAGCTCTGAACTGTGTACCCATGTCTTGGTTTTTTGGGGAGTCATCCACAAAGTCACTCGCCCACTGTGTTCCGGTGCCAAGGCTCTTGGAACACCACTCTCAGCCTGCTTTCCCTCCAGGGACTCGGAGGAAGGCATAGGAGATATTTCCAGACTTACGACCCTGGGCTCACGGGTACCTATTTATATGCTCAACGCGGAGTACTGTGGGTGTGCCGGGAGGGGGTAGCCCTGTTCAAAAGCAATTTCTGCCGTGTGTAAATTATTTAAGAAACCTGCTTTGTCATTGTATAAGAAACCAGCGTGTGACTTTCCTAGATAACACTGCTTTCTCATAATAAAGACTGTTGGCATTTGAAAAAAAAAAAAAAAAAAAAAAAAAAATTCAGCCAGGTGCGCTAGTTCATGCCTGTAATCCCAGCATTTTGAGAGGCAGAGGCAGGAGGCTTGTTTGAGCCCAGGAGTTCAACACCAGCCTGAGCAACATGATCAGACCTTGGCTCTACAAACAAATTTAAAAATTAGCCGAGCCTGATGGTGCGTGCTACTCTGGAGGCTGATGTAGGAGAATCTCTTGAACCCAGGAGGCAGAGGTTGCAGTGAGCAGAGATCATGCCACTGCACTCCAGCCTGGGCAACAGAGCCAGGCCCTGTCAAAAAGAAAAAAAAAAAAAAAGATTGCCTAGCTGGGTTTGGTGGCATGGCCTGTTTTCCCAAGTACTAGGGGAGCCTGAGGTAGTAGGACTGCTTGAGCCTAGGAGTTCAAGAGTGCAGTGAGCTGTAATGGCACCTATAAATAGCCACTGCACTCCAGCGTGGGCAATATAGTGAGACCCAGTCTTTAAAAAAAATTCCCCCATCCAAACCCAATAGAGTGTCACGTTGTCTGACTTCAAGATAGCATGTTTATTTTTCCCCACTACCCTCCCCCTCTTTTTTTTTAGACAGGATCTTCTGATGTGGCACAGGCTGACGTGCAGTGGTGCAATCTCGGCTCACTGCAACCTCTCCACCAGGGCTCAAGCGATCCTCCGACCTCAGTCTCTGGAATAACTCGGACCACAGGTATGCACCACCACACCTGGCTAACTTTTTGTATTTTTAGTAGAGACGGGGTTCTGCCATGTTGGCCAGGCTGGTCTTGAACTCCCGGCCTCAAGTGATCTTGCCTCTGCCTCCCAAAGTGCTAGGATTACACGTGTTAGCTGAAGCCGGCCAGGATTACTTTTTTAAATCCAAGTACATGATGTCTTCTTATTTGTTCAAACTTTCCTTTGAATCTTTCAAAAGTTTTTGGTTTTCTTCATATAGACCTTGTGATTTAAGTTCAACCTTAGATATTTCATCTCTCTTGTTCTTAAAAACTGTATCTTTTCCTCAATTATATGCTCTAGCTGGTTTTTGGAGAAAAAAGGAATAAATGCAACTACATAAAATAAAATTTTGCGTGACTAAAAGTGAAAACAAAGCCAAAACATCTGGGAAAATACGTTTGCATTACATCTGAAAATGACTAATTTTACTAATATGTAGAGTTCCTGAAAAAGAATGCTATTCTGGTTCTTTAATGATGTGTAAGAAATATTCCAAAACTTAGTAGCTTAAAACCACCACCATTTTGTTATAATTCATGACTTCATTGGTCAGGAATTTGGGCAGGTTCTCAGCTGGGTGATTCTTCTGCTCCACAAGACACATCTAAGGCTTTGGTGTGTATCTTTGGAAAACTGGCCTTAGCTGGGTCCCTATCTCTATGTAGTCTCAGCTCTCACATGGTTTCTCTAGAAGGGTAGTATGCTTTCTTATATGGGGAATTAGGGGTCTAGCAAAGCAAGGCTGAAGCTACCAGCACTTTTTTTTCTTTTTTTTTGAGATGGAGTCTCACTCTGTCGCCAGGATGGAGTGCAGTGGTGCAATCTTGGCTCGCTGCAACCTCCGATTCCTGGCTTCAAGCGATTCCCCTATCTCAGCCTCCCGTAGCTGGGATTACAGGTACGTGCCAGCACGTCTAGTTGATTTTTGTATTTTTAGTAGAGATGGAGTTTCACCATGTTGGCCAGGATGGTCTTGATCGCCTGACCTCTTGATCCACCCGCCTTGGCCTCTCAAAGTGCTGGGATTACAGGTGTGAACTACCGCACCCGGCTGCTCTACCAGCACTTTTAAACGCCACGCCTGGGCCGGGCACTGTAGCTCACTCTTGTAATCCCAGCACTTTGGGAGGCTGAGACTGGCGGATTACCTGAGGTCAGCAGTTCAAGACCAGCCTGGCTAACATGGTGAAACCCCATCTCTACTAAAAATACAAAAATTAACCAGGCATAGTGGCAGGCACCTGTAATCCCAGCTACTCAGGAGGCTGAGGCACAAGAATTGCTTGAACCCAGGAGGCAGAGGTTGCAGTGAGTGGAGATCGCACCACTGCACTCCAGCCTGGGCGACAGCGAGACTCCATCTCAAAAAAAAAAAAACAAAACAAAACAAAAAAAACACCCAAAATTAAAATTGGCAATGGATGTGAGCAATCAGTTTGTAGCAAAGGAAATAGGAAAGTTCTTTAAACATGAAAAGACGCCCAGCTTCACTCATAAGAGAAAGGTTACATTCAGAATGTTGTCATAAAAGAAAAGAAAGAGAAAGGCAAACCAAACTACACTGAAGTGCTATTTCCCTTATTTGGCAATGATGAAAAAATAGTGGTACTGTAAATTATTAAGCTCTATTTCTAGGTACTTATCCTCCATACAAACCTACATGTGTGGTATAATGTAATCATCACAACATTGTTTAAAATACCCAGATGGGAAGCAACCTAAATGTCTATCAATAGGGACTACTATAAATTACTGCATCTTCATAGGGTGTAATTCTATGCAAGTGTTATTAAGATTAAAGTTCTCTGTGCCACGATATGAAATGATATCCAATATACAGGATGAGAAAAAAAGGAAAGTATAATGTGCTTGAGATTCACTTCAAAATAACTCAGGGGAGCCAGCAGGACCATATCTCAGATAAGGCAAGTCTAAGGATTTAGCATAATTGTAGGAATCACAATCACATGTGCAAATACAAGCCTTGAAAAGTGAGTGCCTCCTTAAATTGTGCCTAAGTACCTTGCTTGCCTCACCCTCAGCCCAGCCAAGTAGGTCAGAATAGGGGGTGATGGATAGTTAGTATGGTAAAGAAGAGGATTGGCCATGAATCTGTAATTGTTGAAACTGGGTGACTATGTGGAGTTTATTATACTTTAATTCTAAATACATTTGAAATTTTAATAAAAAAGGCAAGGTTCAAAATGTCATGTGTTTTACAGCATGATACTGTATGGAAGTGTACTGCCTTACACGTGGCTCAAGTATCTCTGGAAGAATACCTGAGATACAGATAATGGAAAGTAAGATGAAACATTTGTTTCCTTTTGTTATTACAACTACCTTTAAGGTATCTTTAAGGTATCTGCAAAGTGGGCTTCAGAACCACTGGCCCAAATAAACATACCCCTGAGCAAGGAGTCTGCCAAACCTCCCAAATATTTCAGAACATTCTTCCTCTCAGCTTGAAGTTTCTTTCATCCCAATCAGAAGCTTCACAACTTGCTGAATGGCTGTGATTAACTATTCTCTGTCATGCCATAGATTCAGACTCTGCAACGTTTTTAGCAGTTAAATCCAACCAAATATAAATAACTGTAGTAACAGACCCTCTCAGTAAATATAAATTATTATTATTTTTTTGAGATGGACTCTTGCCCTGTTGCTCAGGCTGGAGTGCAGTGGTGTGATTGATCTTGGCATCTCGGTTCACTGCAACTTCCGCCTTCCAGGTTCACACAATTCTCCTGCCTCAGTCTCCCAAGTAGCTAGGATTACAGGTGCGTGCCACCCCATCTGGCTGTTTTTTTGTATTTTTAGTAAAGATGGGGTTTTGCCATGTTGGCCAGGCTGGTCTCAAACTTCTGACCTCAGGTGATCCACCCAACTTGGCCTCCCAAAGCGCTGAGATTACAGGCATGAGCCACCGCGCCCAGCCAAAATTACTTTTTTTAATGTAAAATTAAATTCTAGATTGCTGTTCTTATTTAGGGTCATCACTTATTTTTTGCCCACTTTATTGTACAGTGTTAAGAGAATGGTCAAGGATTTTAATTGTGCTCATGCCCCTTAACATCATTTTGCAAATTCAAAATAAATTGCAGTTTGGAGTCTTAATTATTAATGCAGTTTAATGTCTGCATTTGGTTGTAGGAACTTTCAAAGATTTATTGAGCAGCTTCACAAAATCAAGATTTTAAAAACACTCTTGGCCGGGCGCGGTGGCTCAAGCCTGTAATCCCAGCACTTTGGGAGGCCGAGACGGGCGGATCACGAGGTCAGGAGATCGAGACCCTCCTGGCTAACACGGTGAAACCCCGTCTCTACTAAAAAATACAAAAAACTAGCCGGGCGAGGTGGCGGGCGCCTGTAGCCCCAGCTACTCGGGAGGCTGAGGCAGGAGAATGGCTTAAACCCGGGAGGCGGAGCTTGCAGTGAGCTGAGATCCGGCCACTGCACTCCAGCCTGGGCGACAGAGCAAGACTCCATCTCAAAAAAAAAAAAACACTCTTGAAAAGATCTACTAATCAAACCCGATGGCACATAATATATAAACACACTGACCCTGAAACTATAGTGGGGGAATATTCATCTTTAATGTCCTGTAGAATTTAGTGTCTAAATGAGTATGTGAATTAAAGATACACACAGTAAGTACTCAGTAAATGTTGGCTAGTTTAAAAGTGTTACCTATTAAGCAGTTACAACTGGAGACCATGTATTTCCTGTTGCTACAGCCAAATTCAAAGCAATCAAATACTTTACAGAACTGCAGAATTGCTGGCTGGGCGTGGTGGCTCTGTAATCCCAGCACTTTGAGAGGCCGAGGAAGGCGTATCACTTGAGGTTGGGGGTTCCAGACCAGCCTCGCCAACATGGTAAAATCTTGTCTCCACCAAAAATACAAAAATTAGCTAGGTGTGGTGGCACACCCCTATAATCCCAACTACTGGGGTGGCTGAGGCAGGAGAATCGCTTGAAACTGGGAGGCAGGGGTCGCAGTGAGCCAAGATTGTGCCACTCATTGCATTCTAGCCTGGGCAACAGAGTGAGACTCTGTCTCAAAAAACACACCGTGCAGAATTATTCTGGCAAAATAAAGCCACCATTTTAGAAAAGGATCATAGAACTCTGATCAATATATTAATAGATCAAGTTTTGTCACTGCAATTGTAATTATTAAACATCAGTCTTATCATTCAAATACTGATCAAGATGAAAACATACTATGTTCTGGCTTTAAAGAGGAACCAGAGATTTAGGGTTAAGGCCACAACTTTAGGAATTACTACCTTGAGATAAAAATATGAAACATAAAACTATCTTATTTCTGGCTATAACCAAACCGGAACATTTGGGCCCTTTTCTTACTGGTAAAATGAAAACTATCAATCAAAACCAGTTTTGCTTTTTGTGAAAAGTTGATTCAACTTGTTGGGACGAATTTAGACTAACAGGAAAAATCTATGTTCTTTAGTAGCTAACAAACATATGCAATCCCACAATTTAAAAAATTGGCACACCTATTAAGAAACCTGGACTTCCATCAATTTAATTTCTTATCTGCTGCACCTTCATGCTTGAAAATTCTATATCGTTGACTCTAAAGATCACGTTTATTCATTTATTTTTCATCAGCCTCTTGAGCCAGAGTAGGCCCAGAGAGACTCCCTAAGATCACTTTTAAACCCTCCCTCCTTTTAAAAACTTAATGGCATTGCTTGAGTTACAACACTAAGGAGTAAGTATCTGTGTCAGAAAAAAAATCTTCACATTATAATAATATAAATTCTTACCTAAAGCACATGCAGCTAAAACTGAGCACACTTGTTAATTTGGCAATATATCCAGGTGAAAGATTTCTAAGCCAAATAATAACTGAAATTTGGGCACTTACACGAAAGGCCAATAGCATTCTGATTGGGGTCTCTTGTCAAGGTGGATCCTAGGCTGACATGATGATGTAAGATTACTTAGCTCACAACATCAAGACTTTCCTACATCAGTTTTATTTAAAACACAAACAAGTATTTCTCTTTCTGTAAGGGCAAATGGTTCAAATAATGCGGAACACGAAACATTGACTAATACAAGTGCTTTAAATATGAAACAAAATTATTTTTTAAAAAAGCAAAAGAATAAAGAATATATACAAAAGGGATCTGGAATCTGTAAGCTGATTCCAAAAATGAAATAAGTAGAAAATTTGTGGTGCAACCTGAACATTCTACCCCTGCTTTGGAGAAGGGCTATCATACAACATTCAGTCAGCTGAAGATGGATTGGTAGAGGTGTGTCTATACATAAATTTCAAGTCATTTTTGCTTGTGCAGAATCATCCAAATCTTCCCAAGACTGAATGGGCAGTCCTGTGGCTTTCTTCCTTTTCCATATTCCCAACAAGGCTACATGAAGTTCAACTCTTGATGAGCCGCTTACAACAGCAGTTCCTTAGGAGCCAACATGACAGGTGGGTCAGATTTCCCTATGAGAAACAAAACTGGCCACCTACAGCAAAATATCAAAATGGGTAAGTCCTTCCTTCCTCCTCCTCCTCCTGATTATATACAACGTATCTCCTTTCAAGACTATTATTCCCATCATGCTTATTCCTTCACAAATCTAAACCTTGAGGTGATATGAAGGAAACCAACATCAAGAAAAGAAAACTCAATTCAGAAATGAAGAAAACTGGCAGGTATACAATACACCCCCAGAGCATCTCAATATCCCTGGCACAGTACAATTCCACGTACTGCTATAGCCCATAGATAAACACTGGCAGCTTGAATAAGCTCATTTTTTCCCTCAGGTGGGTGAAGGCAACCAAATAAATACTGGGCAACAGGGGTTTGTTGGGAGAGTTAGAAATAAAAAATTTACCAGATTTTGTCCCTGTGATAATTCCATGCCAGTAAGGAGGCAAGTACTGAAGAAGAAAAGGGACAATTTTCATACTACAAAAGAATTTCCTCTAATCATGTCACCATCTCATAAAATGAATCCAGGGAATCCCAGAAATAGAAAA
Source organism: Rhinopithecus bieti (assembly GCF_001698545.2). Lineage (NCBI taxonomy): Eukaryota > Metazoa > Chordata > Mammalia > Primates > Cercopithecidae > Rhinopithecus > Rhinopithecus bieti. The sequence goes on from NW_016807278.1 coordinate 3,803,837, forward strand.
TTAGTTTCAGGGGACCCCCTGAGGCACTTTAAAGCCTTTTAAAAAATTACAGTAATAATAAATTAGATATTGCTCTTCAGAGGCTAACGGAGCAGCAGAAGCATCAAAATCAGGTCCAAAGAGTGAGGCCCACATTACAGGCGTCCTGAGCTGCTCAGCCCTCTTTAAAGCTTAGCTGAATCTCTAAATACCTTTAAAAGACATACAATTTAACACAGACTGAGTGGGTATTTTTGTTTAGTGGTAGCACAAAATTTGGTCCTTAATGGTAGCAGCTGTCTTCATCCATTTCAAACTCAGGTAATATTAAGTACATCAAGACAATACATAAAGAACACAACAAAGGAGAAAAAAGCCAAAACTGACAAACACCTCAAGGAGTCACTAAGTTCGCTTGCACCCTTTCATTTGACCTCCCTCTCAGTCTTTTTTTTGTGGAGAGAAGGGTATGACAGAACTTTTTTCTCAAAAGATGATAAACAATGGCATCAAATGGACAAAATGGTTATAAAGTAACTTGAAAAATCTGACCCCAAGGAATCCAGGACACATACAGATAATTCAGAGGTATACTTCTGATTTGGGGCAAATTCTAGACTAAAGAAATGATCATCTCAGGTAAATGTTACAATAGATGAAACTAAGTCCAGCTTTTTGGCGATTTTTTTTTTAAGTGTCCTCACTACCACCTTCAGCTATCAATCATTTCTGATAGCTCAAGCAGAAGGTCATCTTCATCTTTCCCAGGATCCAGGTCAATCTCAGCTTCCAATTTGCCTCCTGAAATCTCCCATATTAGTTTCTCAAAATCATCCTCCACAGAGAGTGGGGGCTTTCCTGTTGAGGCAGAGCTGAGTCGGCGAGTTTTCATGCTCATTTGGGATGAGGAAGGGCCAGACACCTCTGGGGGTGAGGAATCAGAAGAGGACTGGGTTGGAGGCAGCACAAGACTGTAAGAAAAAAAAGATTATTAGAAAACTGCCCTTTTTTCAATAGTTGGCTGAATCACCTAGTCTCATGGACACAAAGAGTGAGCAAAAATTTGTTTAGAAGAACATACATAAAGAAACAATTCTTTTACTGATTTGGGATCAAGCATCTTTTTTGGGGGGGCGCAGAGTCTCCCTTTGTCACCCAGGCTGGAGTGTAGTGGTACAATCGTGGCTCACTCCAGCCTCGACCTTCTTGGCTCAAGCGATCATTCTGCCTCCACCTCCCAAGTAGCCGGGTCTACAGGTATGTGTCACCATGCCTGGATAATTTCTTTGATTTTTATTAGAGACAAGACCTCACTACATTGTCCAGGCTGGTCTTGAACTCCTGAGCTCAAGTGGTCCTCCAGCCTCAGTCTCCCAAAGTGCTGGGATTACAGGCATGAGCCGCCTTGCCTGGCCAGCACCAAGCATTTCTATAACTCAAAGTAGGTGTTAAAGACATCTTTCAGAGGCTGGGCATGGTAGCTTACGCCTGTAATCCCAGCACTTTGGGAGGCCAAGGAAGGTGGCTCACTTGAGGTCAGGAGTCTGAGACCACCGAAAATAATGTGGCAAAACCCTGTCACTACTAAAAATACAAAAATTAGCTGGTCCTTGTGGCAGGCACCTGTAATCCCAGCTACTTGGGAGGCTGAGGCAGGAGAACTGTTTGAACCCAGGAAGTGGAGGTTGCAGTGAGCAGAGATTGTGCCACTGTACACCAGTCTGGGTGACATAGTGAGACCCTGCCTCAAACAAAAAAACATCTTTTAGGTAATATAGCAAAATGTAAACAATGGCACCAAAGGAGAACAGCAACCCTAAATTTTCATATTTTCTTGCATTTAATTTGAAGTGCAGCAGATTTATTTGGATGTTGCTAAAGTTATTTATCAGTGTTATTCTCTAGAGAGCCTACAGTAACAGGGGCCTGGAGTTTGTTTAGAAAGAATTACAAAGCATTACCTGTCTCTAGGATTTTCTGCTTCAGGCACAGTGACTGATTTGTCCTCAGAGACAAGCGGGACAACAGCCTGCAAAAGAAGAGTCATGTAATTCAGTGAGAGTTGGCTTTTTAATTTGAGCATATTCATTTTCTTTTGCTGCCTTCTTAGAATTGTGGCTACGATTCTTGAAGCCTGTGAATCTAAGAATCGATAATCTAAAGGTTGAGTATATAAATAAGCAAAATATCTTGCCACCTAAAAATTAGCTTTTAAAAAATCCTGTCCTGCTACTTCACAAATGTCAAACTATGAGTATAAAATACAGTAATAACCCAAATTACGGAAATGCCAGGAAGCGATATACACAAGATATGGATAAGAGTGCTAGTAGACAGTCTTTCCCGCTTTCCCACCACACAGAATAAAGCACCACGAAGTGAATATACGTCTTACCACAGCTGCTTTTTTGGCTGGGGGTTCCTGTAGGACACTGCTGGAGCTGAGTGGCTTCACAGCGGCAATGACAGCAGGGTGCATCTCCACTGCCTTACGTTTTGGGGCCAATTTGGGGGATGACACAACTTTAACCACAGATGGCTTCACATTCACTTTGGGTTTAGCTACAAGGGGCAGAAAATATCTGATAAACAGCGAGAATAAACTCTTTTAAAAATGGAGAATAACTCAGAATAAAATATCAAAACTCCTTCAGTACTAGAAATATCACAAATAATTTATTTAAAAAGAGACTGAAAATGATCCAAATGCAATTTGTGGTCACCATGGTGGTCACCACAGGTGGTCACCGTGTAGATATAATACCACTTAAATTTGTTACCATTCCTCTATTCTTTTTTATTCAATACTAGAGGAAAGATGCACCATAGAAAGTTTTACACAAAGCTTTTTAAATAGCAATTTTAAATTCTGAGAAAAGAACTCATCTTGTTTTGCCTTTGTATAAAAATATCAGAAATATTACTGTCTACCTGTGGATATAAGGCAAATGAAATTCAACCCAGTTGTTGCCAGTAACTTCCTGGCAACAACTGGGTTGAATTTGGTAATTTTGATAACCTGAAACAATACATAGTATAGAAATACTTGCCTTTACCCCTTTTTTCCAAGGTCTGTGCTGCACATTTCACATTCAATACTGAGTCTCCAATCCCTGAGGTTTCTACCTCCACCTTCTGGGATGACTTTGTGGGAAGCCGTTTGGTCAGGTGCCGTGTGATTCCTGGTACAGCAGTGAGCACTGGTTTCTCTGCCACTTGGGTATTGCAAGAGGCCACATCTCCCCGAAGAGGTGTCAAGACTGATTTTTCCCTCTCCTGCTGTTTCTGCATGTGCTTCTCTCTCATGGTCTCACATCTCTTGACTTGAATTTTAGTGATGTCAACTCCTGTGGTCTCACCTGAAGTCTGTGGATAAATTAAATGACAGAATTAAAATCTGATACCTCTAATAACCTCTATGATGTAAGTACCAGGCTAACATCTAAGTTAAGCAGAGTCTCACATGATCCAGAATCTGAGAGAAAAGCTCTTTATTTGATGTCAAATAGACAATACCCTGTTAGAGATGAAAGATTAGAATTAGACATGTGTGCAGTAATAAAAAACCCAGATTCTACAGGCTGGACAACCATGACTCTAAGTCAAATACTAATGATTCCTAAATAATCAAATACTTGCACAAAGATTTATGTACAAAGATATTATTTTATTTATGATTGTGTAAAACAAAATCTGAATGTCCAGAAAAAGACTATATTTGTATAATGGAGAATCATGTGGTCAGTAAAAACAAACTTCTTGAAGAATTATTAACATGATAAAGCAGGCTGTAAAATGATACACTGTAGAGTTCTCGATTATGTTCTAAACATGGGTTTAACATTAAACAAATTCACATGCATGCATATATAAACAAAAAGGTCGAAGAAGGCCAAGTGTGGTGGCTCATACATGTAATCCCAGCACTTTGGGAGGCCAAGGCAGGCGGGTCACTTGAAGCCAGAAGTTCGAGACCACTCTGGACAACAAGGCAAAACTCTGTCTCTACTAAAAATACAAAAATTAGCCAAGCATGGCGGTGCATGCCTTTGATCCCAGCTATATGGGAGGCAGAGGCACAAGAATCGCTTGAACCCAGGAGGCAAAGGTTGCAGTGAACCGAGATAATGCCACTGCACTCCAGCCTGGGCAACAGAGCAAGACTGAAAAATCTCGAAGAAATCCATGGAAAAGATAATGATGGTTACATCTAAGCTGTATATTTTTAGGGCTTGTTCATTTTTTAAAAAAATTAAATTTCCAACTTTTGTATGATGCATAGCATTAGAAAAAACTCAGTTTAAAAAATATTGATGGCCAATTAAACAAAAAACTTTAAAACGGCAGCAAATACTGATATACACAGAACTATAGGAAATTCTCATAAGAAATTATAAGTAAAAAGAAAGATTGTTTACCTAATATATGAGTGAATTATTTAGAAATTTACTGTAAGGTAAAACTACCAATTATCTAGCCTTTGTTTGCCATGAACAAAATCATACAATGATCTTAAATTTACCTCTTTAGCTTCTGTTCTAATACTGCTCTGAGAATCAACTTCATTTCCTTCCTGAAGGTTCTTCTCTTCTTTCATCCCTGTATTCACATTAAAGACATCATTAGTTACTTTATTTAAGCTGCAACTTCATGATAGATATGTTAAACAAAACTTTATTTAATGAAAGTAGTAGGACAGGACAAATAAAATTACAGTTAAAGTCCATTTGTGCTCCTAAAGTCTCAAAATACACATTAAAATAGCAAAGGTTGGCCGGGCATGGTAGGTCACATCTGTAATCCCAGCACTTTGGGAGACTGAAGTGAGCAGATCACACTTGAGGTGAGGAGTTTGAGACCAGCCTGGCCAACATGGTGAAAACCCATCTTTATTAAACATACAAAAATTAGCCGGATGTGGTGGCACATGCCTGTAGCTCCAGCTACTCGGGAGGCTGAGGCAAGAGAATCACTTGAACCCAGGAGGTGGAGGCTACAGTGAGCCAAGATCACGCCACTGCACTCCAGCCTGGGTGACAGAGTGAGACTGTCTCAAAAATAAAATAAAACAAAAGCAAAGGTCTACATAGCACTACTGAAAAAATTCATTTAATTCAGTGTTTTCAACGTTATCTGAGTAAAGAAAGGTTGTCAAAGAACTCCTACGAAGATCCCATGGAACACCCCTCTAGAATATTATGTGGGGACGTGGTACTAGAGACCAAGTTCTCTTGTTACCTGTTCTTTTGGTGATTCGCAGCAGCCGCCTTGCCCCTGGAGTGGCCTCATGTTGAGACGGGGAGCTGGTGCTGCTCTCAGAGCTCTGCTGCACCCTCAGTGCCTTCTCCAGTTTAATTTCTTCTAGTGTCTTGATGTGCAACTCCTGCATAGACTTTGTTTTACCTGCAGGCTCCTCTGATTGTCCTTTGCTGGCAACAATGGGTGGCAAAACTACCGTTTTTTTAATTTCACTATCAGTCTTTAGCTTGATGTAAGTTGCATCCTTTTTGCTTTTTTGTCTCTCTGCTTCCTGCTGCCGATGTTTTTTTTCAGCCAGGACCTCAGAGAAGGTTTTGATACGGATAGTGGAGGAGCTTCTTGCTCCTGAAGTAGAATCATCAGTTTTTGAAGGTCCTTCTGTCTTGAGTTTAGTTTGCAATTCTCCACGTTTCTGACTGGCTCTTTCAAGAAGAATTTCTTCTAATGTCTTCACATGGATCTCACCAACTTTATTAACTTTCTCTGTTTTCATAGGAGAAAAACATGTCATTATATTTGAAGTTCACCTCTTATTGACTTATGATCTCTCTTTTCTTGGATCAAGACAGTCCAATAGAGAGCTATCATTTAAGCAGTCAATTAAAAGGATCAAAAGGGTAACATTTATTTATTTTCTTTTCTTTTTTTTTTTTGAGACAGTCTTGCTCTTTTACCCAGGCTGGAGTGCAGTGGTAATAATCTCGGCTCACTGCAACCTCTGCCTCCCAGGGTTCAAGTGATTCTCCTGCCTCAGCCTCCCAAGTAGCTGGGACTACAGGTACCCGGCCACCAAGCCCGGCTAATTGTTTCTATTTCAATTTTAGATTACTACAAGTTTCAGGCAGTGGTCCTCAAGGAAAACTCTTTGGAGGCAAAAATCGATTTGCATTTCTATTCAGAAGCTTATTCTTCAGAAACTGAAAGCCATTTACTAGTTGGTTAAATTTGTCATTATAAACCTTAACAAAAATAGCAATAAATTATTCATTAACTTATGGCTATAAACACGTAATGAACACTGGGCTAGAAATACAATGGTAAGCAAAATAAAATCTCTGTCCACATGTAATTTACAGTCTAATAGATAAATAATTAAACAAGCTATAGCAGAGTATGGTAATGATAACTGCTTTGATAAGGGAAGTATAATGCTATAAAAGGACACAGCAGGAACACCTACCCTTGTCTACAAGGAAGTGATATTAAATGATAAAGGATAAAAAGAAGGTAAAACAAGTGACGAGATAGAAGAAAAATGCAAAAGGCCCAGAAATTGGCATGCCACTGAAGAGCTATTTTCAATGATACATTAATCAATCTATATCTGTCTAAACTGAAGAGCAAATGTCACATTTCACAGATAGAACCATTCTCATTACCGAAGGGCTAAGAAAATAAATAATGAAAAGAGATAGTGCTATGAAATAAATAATTTGGAGATCATACACATGTAATCACTGAATAACAGCTTTTAATGAACTCCCACCCCACACGCTAAAAAAAACCATCCTTCTAAAATCTTTTTTTTTTTTTTTTTTTTTTTTGAGACCCGGAGTCTGGGCTCTGTCGCCCAGGGCTGGAGTGCAGTGGCGGATCTCAGGCTCACTGCAAGGCTCCGGCCTCGCCGGGTTTACGCCATTCATCACTGCCTCCCGCCTCCCCCAAGTAGCCCTGGGACTAGCCAGCGCCCGCCTCCGTGCCCGGCCTAGTTTTTGTATTCTTTAGTAAGAGACGGGGTTTCACCGTATTAGCCAGGATGGTCTCGATCTCCTGAGCGCTTGTGATCCGCCCGTCTCGGCCTCCCAAAGGCTGGAATTACATGGCTTGAGCCACGCGCCCGGCCTAAAATCTTTTTTTTTTTGGTAGAGATGAGGTCTTCCTATGTGGCCCAGGCTGGTCTCCAAACTCCAGGCTTCAAGCAATCCTTCTGCCTCAGCCAACCAAAGTGCTGGGATTACAGGTGTGAGCCACCATACCCAGTCTGAAATCTTAAATATACTGTGTTCTGTCTCACTTTCTGAACCCTTGAGTATGCTATTCCTTCTACTTGGAGTATTCCCTGCTGATCTCATTTCTCTTGCTACCTGGTTTTTTTTTTTTTTTTTTTGAGACAGAGTTTTGCTCTGTTGCCCAGGCTGGAGAGCGCAGTGGTGTCGTCTTGACTCACCGCAACCTCCACCTCCTGGGTTCAAGTGATTCTCTGCCTCAGCTTCCCAAGTAGCTGGGCCTAAAGGCACCCACCACCATGCCTGGCTAATTTTTGTATTTTTTGTAGAGACAGGGTTTTGCCATGTTGGCCAGGCTGGTCTCAAACTCCTGGCCTCAAGAGATTTGCCTGCCTGGCCTCCCAAAGTGCTGGGATTACAGGCGTGAGCCACCACACTGGGCCTGGTTAGTTTCAACTGAGTTCTGCTTAAAACCTGATACCCTCCAATTTAGTTTTTCTGATCACAGCACTGAACACTCAGTACACTGTAATTGCCTGTATCTTCAAGTTCTTTAATAAAAAATTGCAAATTCTTTCAATCCAAGGTAGCAAACATTTCACAATTACTACTCCAAGAAAGTACAATATGAATGGTGACATGCAGCCCCTGTTTCCCTCCCTCCCCTCCCCCACCAAAATTTCATTGAAATGACAAAACATTAAAAATAAATCCACACCAGCAATGAGAAATAAGGATGTCACTGGCAGAGCATACATCTTGAAGAATTTCTAAAACAGAAAGCAGATGTCTGAATTTACAGAAAAATGGAAAAAGAATAGTTAAAACCATAGGCGTGAGTTCTGCTCCTCCCAATAGAGCCAAAGGAAACTGCCAAACTTGGGTTAACTAGTATTAAAAGCAACAGTGGGATCTGACATAACCATTAGGGTAGAATTTAAGGACCACCTATACAACAGACGGGCCAGTCAAGACTTCCTCCTGAGAACTGCTCCATAAAAAGAGGCAAGTTTGCCCATGAAGAGCACATTATGAAGATGTTGGGGCTGGAGAGAAGCAGAGCATGAAAATCCCAGGCTTTCACAATACCAAGCAGAAAAAGGGGAGGGAGGAGGGATAAAAGTAAACAGCAAATCCAAAAAAGGAAAAAAGTTGTTTCCATCAGAAAATAAAGTCTTACTGTGGCAACTGTATTGAGCCCCCAGACTTCCCATCTTCAGTCCACACAAGCTGCCTGTTAGTACACCCTCTCCACTTAGCCAGACGTAAATGAAGTCTCCCAGTCAGGAAAGAGGACAACTTGGGGATAGGGTCTTTAAAATCAAAGGAAACCCAAGCCAGGTACTTACAACTATAGAAAAACAATATGCAAGATAAACCAAAATAAACAAAAAGAAGTGGTTAAGAAGCCAAAATAATACACAAACTTTTAAAAATAAAAATAAAGACTTGAATTAGAAATCCCAGAGCAGGCCAGGCACAGTGACTCACACTTGTAATCCCAGGGCTTTGGGAGGCCGAGGTGAGCAGATCACTTGAAGTCAGGAGTTGGAGACTAGCCTAGCCAACATGGTGAAACCCTGTCTCTACTATAAATACAAAAGTTAGCCAGGCACGACTGTGCGTGCCTGTAATCCCAGTTACTTGGGAGGCTGACACAGGAGAATCACTTTAACCTGGGAGGCAGAGGTTGCAGTGAGCTGAGATCACGCTGTACTCCAATCTGGAAAACACACTGAGACTCTGTCTCAAAAAAAAAAAAAAAAAAAAAAAAAAAAAAAAAAAAATGGTGGGCACAGTGGCTCACGCCTGTAATCCCGGCACTTTGGGAGGCCAAAGTGGACAGATCACCTGAGGTTGGGAGTTCGAGACCAGCCTGACTAACATGAAGAGGCCCCGTCTTTACTAATACAAAATTAGCCGGGCGTGGCAGCGCATGCCTGTAATACCAGCTACTCGGAAGGCTGAGGCAGGAGAATCACTTGAACCTGGGAGGCAGAAGTTGCGGTGAGCCGAGATCGCACCATTGCACCTAGCCTAGGAAACAAGAGCAAAACTCCATCTCAAAAAAAAAATTAGAAATCCCAGGCTGAGAAAAAAGAAAAAAAAATAAGAGAACAAAGAAAGTTACTGAAAAATAAAATTTTTCAAGTGCCAAAATAAATTCATGTGAAGGACTGGATAATAAAAAAAGATAAGGCTGGCCCCAAATCAGCCATCTAAAAAGGAATAGGCAAACTACATATAGCCCATATGGCAACCACATAATTTTGTAAATGAAATTTTGCTGGAACACACCAGCATTCATTCATTTACATATTACATACATATGCATATGGCTGCTTTCACTCTATGGGGTAGCTGCAATACTGTAGACTGCAAAGTTATTTATATCTGACCCTTTACAGAAAAAAATTGTCAATTCCTTATCTAAAAAACAAAGTTGAACAAAGCTCACAGAAGGTTAGCCAAAAACAAAAAAACAAAAAGTATAAAGAGACATGCAGGCATATGTCCCAAAGTTCCAACATCTATCTAATACAAATTTCACAAGAAAACAAAAAGAAATGTGCAGCAGTCATACTCAAAATAAATTAATGTTTTCTAGAGCTAAAGAAGACAAATCTTTAGATTCAAAGGGCCCACTGAATCAGTATTTATGTATTTATCATAAATACTGATTTAGCAGAATGAACAAAAATGATCCATGTTTGATCCGTAACAGTGAACCTGCAGCATACTAGGGAGAGATAAAATCCTAGAAATCTCTGAATAATTCAGGTTGCATACAACAGAATAAGAATGTCCAACATCGGACTTCCTTGTTATGATGCTAATATAACTTTAACATCCAAATCAGATAAGGATGGGGGATAAAAAGTAACCTAAGGCGGCTAACACCATTCATAAATAGAGATGTAAAATATAAAATTTTAAAACCTCAAACTGAATCCAGCAAGGTATTAAAAAAAAAAGATGGAAGGTTGAATACATGGATGTTCATTTTATTATTCCTTAAATTGTACATATATATACTTATGTAGTTATATTTCATACTTTAAAAAATTTAAAAATTATAACACAGGAAGAATATACAGAAAACCTCAATACCCAGATAACACCAAATTTTATTTATATTCTGGTGTATTTTTGAAGATTTTTTTAAAGGCATAATGTTTATATCTTTACAAAATTAGAATAATCTCATATATATGCATGTTTCCCTAGAGAATAAGTTTCTATAAGAGGAAAATAAACTTAAAAAAAAAAAGATTCTTATGTTGCCCTAAATCAGGTCAAAAGCGGTATGTGCTCTTTTGTTATCTTTCTTCACTAATGCAATTTGATTTTTCCGTATCATTGTTGTTCAGCATTTGACTTTTCACGACAGCAATTATTTTAGCACATAACTATCATAATTTTATCTAAACCCTTTTTGTTGTATATTTAAGTTGTTTCTAATTTCCTACTATTTAGCCAGGTGCGGTGGCTCATGCCTGTAATCCCAGGACTTTGGGAGGCTGAGGCAGGTGGATACCTGAGGTCAGGAGTTTGAGACCAGCCTGACCAACATGGTGAAATCCCATTTCTACTAAAAATACAAATATTACGAGGCGTGGTGGCACACACCTGTAATCCTAGCTACTGGGGAGGCTAATGTAGGAGAATCACTTGAACACAGGAGGTGGAGGTTGTAGTGAGCTGAGACCTCACCATTGCACGCCAGCCTGGGCAACAAGAGCAAAACTCTGTCTCAAAAATAAATAAATTAAATAAGTAAGTTCCTACTATTAATGCTATGATAATCATTTTACCATCTCTAAGCACAAAAAAGGAATTGATCCCAATTGAGTTTGAGTTGACTTGATCAATTACTTAAAAAACAAACAGAACTACAAAAAAACAAAAATCCAAAGCCCTTAACGAGCAACAGGTAAATCTGAGAAAAAGCAAAGGCTCTTACAGCAAAGAAAAAAATTATCAGAATCTGGTCTTAGGATTTACTTACCTGTTGCATCCTCATTATTTGGACCAGCTGACATGCCTAATCGCTCCTTAAGAGACTTGGAAACTTGAGCTGTGAAAAGAAAGGTTTTCAAAAATCAAAAGTTGAATAGAAACTTTTTACAGCTTAAATATAGGTTTGCTGGGCATGGTGGCACACACCTGTAATACCAGAACTTTGGGAGGCCGAGGCAGGCTGATCACTTGAGGTCAGGGGTTCAAGGCCAGCCTGGCCAATATGGTGAAACCCCGTCTCTACCAAAAAAAAAAAAAAAAAAAAAAAAAATTAGCCAGGCATAGTGGCGGGTGCCTGCAATTCCAGCTACTCAGGAGGCTGAGGCAGAAGAATCACTTGAACCTGAGAGGTGGAGGTTGCAGTGAGCTGAGATCATGCCACTGCACTCCAACCTGGGTGACAAGAGACTCTGTTTCAAAAAAATAAAAAAATAAAAATAAAGATTTAAAAAAATCAAAAGTTAAACAGAAACTTTTTACAGGTTAAATACAGGTTTGTTGGGCATATTGGCACACATCTGTAATCCCAGCACTTTGGGAGGCCGAGGCAGGTGGATAACCTCAGGTCAGGAGTTTGAGACCAGCCTGGCCAACATGGTAAAACCACGTCTCTACTAAAAATACAAAAATTAGTCGAGCATGGTGGCGTGTGCTTGTAATTCTAGCTACTAGGGAGGCTGAGGCAGGAGAATCACTTGAACCCGGGAGGCAGAGGTTGCAGTGAGCCAAGATCGCGCCACTGTACTCTAGCCTGGGCCACAGAGAGGGACTCTGTATTTAAAAAAAAAAAAATTAAATTTTTCTTCTCCACAGAACAGATTTATGTCAACCATAGATTCCCTAGAGTACTCTGGAAAGCTTAAAACATGCCAGGCATGGTGGCTCACGCCTATAATCAAACACCTTGGGAGGCTAAGGCAGGCAGATCACCTGAGGTCAGGAGTTCAAGACCAGCCTGGCCAACTTGGTGAAACCCCATCTCTACTAAACATACAAAAATTAGCCAGGTATGGTGGCACATGCCTGTAATCTCAGCTACTCTGGAGGCTGAGACAGGAGAATCGTTTGAACCCAGGAGGCAGAGGTTAGGGTGAGCTGAGATCGCACTACTGCATTCCAGTCTAGGTGAGAGAGTGAGACTGTCTCAAATATCAAAAATACCAAAAGAAACAAAGAAAACTTACTTTATATCTGAAAAGCAAAACTACTGAATTAAAGAAAATAATTTTGTTATTGTAGAGCCTTCTAAAACCTTATTGTCATCGAAAGAATTTTTCCTCCAAGTAAATTTAAAATATGCTCCTTAGTTATGAAAATCTTCAATATGATCGATAGACAAGGAGGAAAGGAATGTGGCAAAGAAAGCAACTTTAGCTTGCTCTGAGAATGCAAGAAAACCTCCAAACAGGAACATCTACTCATCAAAGCCCCTTGGGCAAGGGGAAAAATTAAAGGAAGCTTATTTCAAAGAAAGTTAAAACCAAACACAATGAGAAGAAAAAAAACACCTATTCTTTAATAATTTAATGTCAGTGTTTCACTGCAAGTCATAAAAGGGGAAAAAACATAAATCCAACCTTGGCTTTTTGTTCTCCTTCAACCAGAAAGAATTCTAATTCCCTGAGGGGCACAATAGTGCATTCCTATATTCCCAGCTACTTGGGAGGCTGAAGGAGGAGGATGGCTTGAGGCCAGAAATTTGAATCCAGCCTGGGCAACACAGCGAAATCTTGTCTTTAAACAAACAAAACAAAACAAAAAAATCTAACTTCCAGCCATCTCTTGATTTAGTCCACATGCCTCAAATAAACTTCCAAAATACCAAACCTATGCCACGACCTCATCCTATCCAGATTATTTTAACAGCCTGCCAACTCATCTCCAGGCCAGTATGTTTGCCCCCTTCTAATCTGTCTCCATATTGCAGGCAAGGTAATGGTTTTAAAATGCACATTTGAACCTTTGATCCTTGTTTATAACCTTTCTCTTTTTTTTTTGAGATGGAGTCTCACTCGGTCACCCAGGCTGGAGTGCAGTGGTGTGATCTCGGCTCGCTACAACCTCGCCACCCAGGTTCAAGCGATTCTCTTGCCTCCGAGTAGCTGGGATTACAGGTGCCTGCCACTGCGCCCAGCTCATTTTTGTAGTTTTTAGTAGAGACAGGGTTTCACCATCTTGGTCAGGCTGGTCTTGAACTCCTGACTTAGTGATCCACTCCCCTCAGTCTCCCAAAGTACTGGGATTACAGGCATGACCTACCATGCCCAGCCTGTTTATGACCTTTCAATGGGTTGTTAATATCTTAGAATAAGTCCAAACTTTCTAACATGGCTTAAAGACTACATTATGATCCAGTCACCACGCTCTTCAGTCCACTTCTATGTTTCAGCCATATGCAGTTCCTTGAGCATACCACTCTTAGCTCTGCCTTTGCAGGAGTTATTCTCTCTGCCTGAGACACAGCCCCTGGCTCTCGAACTTCATCTGGCTAATTTCCAACTCATGTCTTAGGTCCAAACTTTAATATAACTTCTTCTGTGAACCTTCCCCTAACAGATGATAATAATAGGTGCCTCTCCTACATGTTACCATAACACTGTGTACTTTTCTCTGTTACAAAATTTATCGCATTTCTAAGTATTCCTACCTGCCATTTATCCTATAAGCTCCTGAGGAGTGTGACAGTGTTTTTTTCAATGGTGTCTACCCAGAATCTAGCAGAGTAAGGATTAAATGTTTGTTGAGTGAATAATGTAACAAATACAAGATAACCTATTTACCTGAACAAAAGAATGACAAACCACAGCTGTTAGCATTACAAGAAACAAGTGTCACAATTACATACACACACAAAGTATATAAGAACACAGGTACCTTTCTTTGGTGTTTTGTCAATGTTAGTTTCTGGAACTTCAACTTTCTTCCCTAGCCTCTGTGCCAGGCTACGCTTTAATGGAGGATCACTGTCACTGCCTATAAAGAGGGAGAACTTAGTTTAAGATTTCAAGTCAATCTTCAGCAAGGTCAAGAAATACAAACAAAAACAGACAACACAGCATAATTCTGTTAAGTGTTCTGCATACATATGGCATGTTTGTTCATCGGCCTCCTTAGAGCTCAATGTTAGAAACATAAAAGCGTCCTAGAAAGAAGAGGTAGGAAGGCGAGGTGCAGTGGCTCAGGCCTGTAATCCCAGCACTCTGGGAGGTCAAGGCAGGAGGACCACTTAAGGCCAGGAGTTCGACACCAGCCTGGGCAACAGAGCAAGACCTTGTCTCTAAAAAAATTAAAATAAAAAATAGTCGGGCATGGTGGCACACACCTGTGGTCCCAGCTACTTAGGAGGCTGAAGCAGGAGGATCACTTGAGCCCAGGAGGTAGAAAGGCTACAGTGAGCTATGATCGTAATACTACACTCCAGCCTGGGCGATACAGCAAGGCCTCATTCTCAAGAAAAAAAAAAGAGACAAGGAAAAGAGCAAAAAATTAGAATGCACAAACATTTACCACATAAATTAACTGACTAAACTTACAAAGGAAAGGTCATAAACCCTGGTTGAGATTAAAGTTCAGAATTAGAAATGTGAAAAATCTTCATGTACAAAGAATCTGTTTTTTTTTTTTTGAGACAGGATCTCACTCTCTCGCCCAGGCTGGAGTGCAGTGGTGCAATCTCAGCTCACTGCAACCTCCACCTCCTGGGCTCAAGTGATCCTCCCAACTCAGCCTCCCAATTAGCTGGACTACAGGCACACGCCATGCCTGGTTAATTTTTGTATTTTTAGTAGAGACAAGGGTTTGCCATGTTGCCCAGGCTGGTCTTCAACTCCTGAGCTCAGGTGATCTGCCCACTTCAGCCTCCAAATGCTAGGATTACAGCACTAAGCCAAGCATCCCCAAAAATCTTAACTGGTCAGCTGCTGAATTAAGTAAATGCATCCAGGATGAGGAAGACAGGTTAAGAATTATAAAAGGTTTTTAGTATGAAGACTTTTAGAGCCACATAACCCCTTTCTCTCCAATTCTAGAAAAGAAATCTAAGGTTCTGAAATATTCTGTATCTTACCCAAGTCATCAACTAGTTAGTGATACAGCCAAGACCTAAATCAAGTTTCCTAACTCTAGTTGCTATTTTTTTGAGACGGAGTCTCATTCTTTCGCCCAGGCTGGAGGGCAGTGGCGCAATCTCAGCTCACTGCCACCTCCGCCTCCCAGGTTCAAGTGATTCTCCTGCCTCAGCCTCCCGAGTAGCTGGGATTACAGGCGCACGCCACCATGCCCAGTTGATTTTTGTATTTTCAGTAGAGAACTTTTTGTAGTAGAGATGTTTGTATTTTCAGTAGTTTCACCATGTTGGTCAGGCGGGTCTTGAACTCCTGACCTTGTGATCCACCCGCCTTGGCCTCTGGGATTACAGGCATAAGCTACCACGTTCAGCCTTCTAGTTTTATTACACTGTTCAATACAAGTTGCTTAAAAGTCACCAGTTTTTAAAAATGGTTTTTTAGGCCGGGCGTGGTGGCTCAAGCCTGTAATCCCAGCACTTTGGGAGGCCGAGACAGGCGGATCACGAGGTCAGGAGATCGAGACCATCCTGGCTAACACGGTGAAACCCCGTCTCTACTAAAAAATACAAAAAACTAGCCGGGCGAGGTGGCGGGCGCCTGTAGTCCCAGCTACTCGGAGGCTGAGGCAGGAGAATGGCATAAACCCGGGAGGCGGAGCTTGCAGTGAGCTGAGAACCGGCCACTGCACTCCAGCCTGGGCGACAGAGCGAAACTCCGTCTCAAAAACAAAACAAAACAAAACAAAACAAAACAAAACAAAACAAAACAAAACAAATGGTTTTTTAGATTGCTTGACTGAAGTTACACTGTTTGCAAGGTACCATTAAAAACTTCAAAAGACCCTACACAGAGTATGATTGTCTTTCTCCCCTCATTTATAATTTAAATAGAAAACAATCACAAAGTTTATATGTATGCTGATGTTAAAATAGCTCATTTCTATATTTTAAAAACTTTTAATTATTATTTTTAGAGACAGGGTCTTGCTATGTTGCCCAGGCTTGACTCAAAGTCCTGGGCTCAAGGGATCCTCTAACCTCAGCTGCCCAAGTAGCTGGGACTACAGGCATGCACCACCATACCTGGCTTAGTATTATTTTTTTCTACCTAAAATTTCTAGATCAGCTTTATCCAAACTGAAAGTCTTATTAATTTGGAACCCTGGTTTGGTTTGTACTCTAAATACATGCTGAGACATTAAAATACTGCTCTTAGCTCTCCCCACCATCTTGGATCCTGTGGAGGCCTGCTGGGAACAGGACTTCTTAAAGGGAATATGTCTGGAAGGCTGTGGTCCATGGGCACAGGTCTCCGGAAAAAAAGGGAGCACATAGTTTTTCTTAAAATTGAAGGTGTTTATGTCCCAGAAGAAACAGAATTCTATTTGGGCAAGAGATGTGCTTATGTATACAAAGCAAAGAACAACACAGTGACTCCTGGTGGCAAACCAAACAAAACCAAAGTAATCTGGGGAAAGGTAATTCAGGCCCATGGAAACAGTGGTGTAGTTCATGCCAAATTCCAAAGTAATCTTCCTGCTAACACTACTGGACACAGAATCTGAGTGATGCTGTACACCACAAGGGTTTAAACCAATGAAAAGTCAGTAAAAGTGGATTTGTGATATTGTAAATAAATAAAAATAAAATACTGCTCTTTAAAACCTAGAACTGGTATTGTTTCTTGATTTACAGCTACAAGAGATTTCTAAAGACTGCCTCATTTCTGTCTCTTCTAAGCTCTTTTTGTAAATGACTGTATAACGTGTAAAGTATTCATTTGACTATAACCTTGGGCAAGTTATTTAACCCTTCCTGAGTTTGAGCTCAGTGCAGAAAATATTTACTGATATCAAGTGCCAAACATTGCGCATGGTTTACTCATGGTTGCCGAGGATTTGATGAGAATTTACATAATGCTCATTGATATACAGCAAAGCCACAGCAAACATTAATTTCATTCATGGGCATTATCTCATCACTGCAAGTTTTTATTACTTAGAGCGTAAAGTGCATAACTCATTCAACAATACACTCCCATCTCTCACTGTCTGAAACTCTGAAATGTTACTAAGTTCAGAACAATTCTGAAGATAGGGTAGTGAGAATTGCATCAAAGAAAACACAAAATGGAGGTAAGATTTCCTTTTTAGGACATTTAAAACAGTATGAAGAAAATTCTGAAGTCAGAAAAAATTCTCAAAATAATTTTTTGAAAGCCAGGCACAGTGGCTCACACCTATAATCCCAGCACTTTGGGAGGCGGAGGTGGGTGGATCACCTGAGGGCAGGAGTTCATCGAGACCAGCCTGGCCAACATGGCGGAAATCCCATCTCTACTAAAACTACAAAAATTAGCCGGGGGTAGTGCCTGTAATCCCAGCTACTCAGGAGGCTGAGGCAGGAGAATCACTTGAACCCAGGAGGTGGAGGTTGCAGTGAGCTGAGATTGTGCCAGTGCACGCCAGAGTGGGCGACAGAGCAAGACTCTCGTTTCAAAAAAAAATAATAATTTTTTGGAGTCAGACACATTAGGGTAGTTATACAACAATTTACTAATATGGTAAAGTACCTCCCCCCAAAAATAAAATAGCAGCCAAGCATGGTAACTCATGCCTGTAATTGCAGTACTTTGGGAGGCCAAGGCCAGCAGATCACTTGAGCCCAGGAGTTGGATACCAGCCTGGGCAACATGGTGAAACCCCATCGCTACAAAAATTACAAAAATTAGCCAGGTATAGTGGTGTATGCCTATGGTCTCAGTTACTTGGGAGGCTGGCGGGAGGATCACTTGAGCCCAGGAGATGGTGGTTGCAGTGAGATGAGATTGCACCACTGCACTCCAGCCTGGGTAACATAACAAGACTCTGTCTCTAAATAAATAAATAAGCAAGCACCAACAGACTCAAGGACTCAAATTTTATATATACATATTTTCTTCTTTCTTCTTAGGGATTCCTATATTCAAAGAGACACACATTATATTAACCAATGATTTTTTTCACCTCTAAAACACTCACATTTAAGTATGTCCAGAGAAATAGAGGTGTTCTTTACCATTTAAAATATCTAGTTCCTTCCAAAATGCTGGTCATGGTCATAATCTAATTCAATTGCAACACTTCAAATCTCTGTAACTTCAATAAAAGGTACAAAGCACTCATGAAAACATGAGGAATTTATAAGTGCTTTCAGCCAATACAGGGGCACCAGTAACAATGATGTGATCTGTTTAAAGAGAGTTTGGAGAAGCTATCATGTTAACACACAAACAAGCAGAAAAGAAAAGATATGCACAAAACTTTACCTGCTGAAAATTTTCGTTTCCCCAGTCTCTCAGTAAGACTCAGTCTAACCAAGGGTTCTTCTCCTGAAATGGCAAAAGCAGAATTTCTCTATCCTTAGTCAATTTTTCTGTATTCAGTAACAACTAATGGGTACAAAGTATGTTCTGATATTAGCATGAACCCACCCAGAAAGTCTCTTGAAAATCAGGTCTGTCTCAAGGAAGCCCACTACATTGAAAAGAAAAACCAAACAAAACCCCAGAACCTATTAATAACAAACAGCCAAACATACAGCCCAAACAGAAGCAATAGCACAGTACTAATTATTATTATTATTATTTTTGATAATAATAATAGAGTCTCGCTCTGTCACTCAGGCTGGAGTGCAATGGTGCCAACTTGGCTCACTGCAACCTCCACCTCCTGGGTTCAAGCAATTCTCCTGTCTCAGTCTTCCGAGTAGCTGGGACTATAGCACACACTACCATGCCTGGCTTTTTTTTTTTTTTTTTTTGAGACAGAGTCTCACTCTGTCGCCCAGGCTAGAGTGCAGTGGCCCGATCTCAGCTCATTGCAATCTCTACTTCCTGGGTTCAAGCGATTCTCCTGCCTCAGCCTCCTGAGTAGCTGGGATTACAGGCGTGCACCACCACGCCTGGCTAAATTTTGTATTTTTAGTAGAGACAGGGTTTCACCATGTTGGTCAGGCTGGTCTCGAATTTCCGACCTTGTGATCCGTCCACCTCGGCCTCCCAAAGTGCTGAGATTACAGGCGTGAGCCACCACACCCAGTCTAATTTTTGGATTTTTAGTAGAGATGGGGTTTCACCATGTTGGCCAGGCTGGTCTTGAACTCCTGGCCTCAAGCAATCCACCCATCTTGGCCTCCCAAAGTACTGGGATTATACATGTAAGCCACTGCTCCTGGCCTAGCATAGTACTAATTAATAATAGCAGTCGAGTTTAAGACAGATTGTATTCTTGGCCGGGCGCGGTGGCTCAAGCCTGTAATCCCAGCACTTTGGGAGGCCGAGACAGG
>NW_016807278.1:3825801-3836882 GCF_001698545.2 Rhinopithecus bieti
CCCGCCACCTCGCCCGGCTAGTTTTTTGTATTTTTTAGTAGAGACGGGGTTTCACCGTGTTAGCCAGGATGGTCTCGATCTCCTGACCTCGTGATCTGCCCGTCTCGGCCTCCCAAAGTGCTGGGATTACAGGCTTGAGCCACCGCGCCCGGCCTATAGTTCTTATATGATATTCTTTAGAGCTATATTTTTCAAGATATACAGGTTCTTTCAGATTCTTTATTGTACTCAGCTCTGAATCATTAGTGACCGAAACACAGCTGCAGTGAATTAAAAGCAACCACAATTTAAATAAGTTTGTGTTTTACTTCAAACAGGCCATGGAAATGAAAATCTATTTTCTCATTTTGGCTGTTGCTTCTAGAAGCGCCCTTAGTATTCTTTCCTAGCAACATAAAACTATCCATGCCAAAACTTGTGATGACTTACCACCTTGCTTCTTAGATTTTTCCTTCATTTTCTTTGACTTAATTTCCTCAAGAGTTTTTATTCCAAAATTCAAACATTCACCTGAAAATACAAATAGAAATTTTATGAGGAACTAGAGCCTTCTCTTCTCTGTATTTTATCTGTACATAGCAGGCATTTATTTTTTGAATAAATGATCAACAAAAACTAAGTATAGGTATGCATGTGTGTAGCATGGGAAAAGGAAGAGGGAAGCCAATTATTGTCAACTAAATTTCAAAGTTAGTTTCAACAGTGGTGTAAGATTTGGCACCAATATAGCCTCTTCTTACCTTGCTTTATATTGACTGCAGGTTTCCGGACAGAAGTCACTCGTAATCCATTGTGAACTTCAGGAGTTGGTTGCAGGGTAGGTGTTTTGGTTTCATCACCTTCCTCAGAAAACTGATCTGTATGCCAACATTTAAGGCAAATTCACAATTAAAAATAAGCCTATAGCTTTAATCCTGATTCTGCCCAATTTACTATGTGACTCTATTTATTTGCCTTAAAGAAGGAGCCACACAGAACTTACCATCATCATCTTCATCATCATCTGCAGCATTAATTACAACTGGTGGATGTGTGGGACTAGGAACATTTTCGGAACTTTCTACTTTCATAACACTCCGCAGCTGAGGGGAAGGATTGGACTGGACAGACAATTTGTTCTGCTGAACTGAAAGTTGGCTAGCCTTCACTTCCTCTTCTGGTGACTCAGGCACAGTGGGCAACACAGCTAAACGCACAAAATCAGTCATAAATTAAAAACAGAAGATACAACCCCAATTTACCAAACATTCCTGGCCCCCTATGAAAAGTATGGTGCATTTATCTTATGAGCAGTTACGTCTTTTCACTAAATTTCCTCATTTAAGTTCTAAAGTCCTAGGAGGGAAAAAATGCGCTTTTAGCTAATTAACTCTCCACTGTACATAAACACAAAGTGGGCACTCAAAACAGAATAAACAGAAGACTAGAAGAAGCATAGTACCTGTTCACAAATTCTAGACCTTTAATTTTAATAGTGCAATTCTAGGCTTTTTGCTCAGCAGAGTAGCTTTTAAGACCAAGCATATGATACTTATTTGAACCAAACCAGAAAGGAGTAAGTCTACTTTTTTCCCTTAAATTGAGGTAAAAAGATGTAGCCATCAAATTTTAATCACATAGCAAATGTGGCTTTTAAATGGCCAATTCCACTTTTAAATTACTTTAAAATGGATTTTGGGAATAACTACTAGCTTTTTAGTTTTACTTTATAGTCTAGAGTAGAGTTGGCAAATATTTTTTGCAAAGAGCCAGTTTTTAGGCTTTGTAAGCCATATGGTTTCTGTCTCAACTACTCAATTCTACAGCACTAGCACAAAACTAGTAATAGAAAATATGTAAATGAATGGGCAAGGCTGCTTTCCAATAAAACTTATTTTACAAAACAGGCAGAGGACCAGTTTTGCCAACCTTTGGCCTAGAAAATCAAATTTATTTTGAAAATGTTTATGGGTCTGATAAGAATATGAGAAATGAAGTAAGTATAATAACTTAAATGGCATGCCAAGATATAATGGTTCTATGGCCATGGATAAATCATTTAACCTTAATAAGATTCAGTTCACTCTGTAAAGTGGAAATAATTCCGCTGTTTCACAAGACTGAAAGGAGCCAACGTCTGAAAAGTACTGTTGTACAGTGCGCATAATAGCTGTTCATTTGATAGTATTCTTTTAAAATTAAAAACTGATCTCACTTTTGCTCGGAGGTAGGAAAAGGCCATCAACATATCGTCCTCTATTGTGATGGAAAGCGCAGTTTAATTTTTGACATCCCGTTGGCTGATTTTCCCAATAACAAGGAATTTCACTGCGTTTTTTCTGTAAGAGGGAAAAACACATTGCTTTCAAATAAAACAGTGATACGTGTATTAATGTGGTAGTTTGTTTTCTAGACAAAGTTCATACAGGGTTCAAAAATCCGAGGCATGTGAGATGAGATGATTTTTAGAAGGAAGAGAGGTTGCTGAAAATAACATAACTTAGGCATGATGGAGAGTGGAAAAGAGCAGGAGAGTAGTTTATGTTATTCTTTCCCTTTTTACCCTCATCCTGGAACCCCTAAAATGTCTACACTTAATTTAAAGAAGCAGGGTGATACAGTATTTTAAGTTTATGAAATCAAAGATAACAGGATCTGAATCTCTATTATGCTACTTATTGGCCAGATAGCCTTGGACAATTTATGCCTCTAAGCCTCACTTTCCTTAACTATAAAATGGGAATAAATGGTTTCTTATGAAGAGTACATAAAATAAAGCACTAAGCACATAGTTCAAACTCAATAAACTGCAGTTACTACTTGAAGCTGAGAGTTCAAGGCTTTGAGAAAATTCTTCCCATTCATGAATTCTCCAAGTAAGGCACATGTAACAGCACACTAAGGATGTTAGGTATCGTTCCCAAGTCACCTTACTTTTATAAACGAAAATTGGCAGAAAAAAAAAGAATACCTGTACATCTAGAATAAACTGCCGGATCATAGGATATATGTCCAAGAAAAATATATACACTAGTTCTCCAAAAGCTGTGTATAAGCAACGTTCACAGCAATATTATTTTCAATAGCTCTATACTTTTGCAAACCCACGTGTACATCAACACCAGAATGGATAAAGAAACCGTAAAGTATTCATACAACAGAATGTCATCTAGTAATGAGAAGGAATAAACTATTGCTATACTCAATGCCACAGATGTGGAATGAAAGAAGGCAGACACAAGAGTGCATACTATATGATTCCGTTTATGAAAATATCAAAACAATCAAAACTTCTCCATGGTAGGGTAGTTGGGATGGTGATCAGCTTTGGGAATGTGGTTAGTAACAAGGGGATGAAGGGGAAGATAGATTACTGCTAATACTCTATTTCTTGAACTAGCTGCTGATCAAATAAGTATATTCACTTTATGAAAATTCTTTAAGTTGTAAGATTACGATTTGTGCACTTTTCTATATACATTTTAATAGCTCAAAAAAGGGGAAAAAAAGATATGAGAAGTACTCTGAAAAGTAACTAACCTCCAATGAACTGCATTATGTTGAATCTCTAATCATCATAAACAGCCTAAGGTTTAAAATTCCAGGAAAAAACACCAGCATTGAAATGTAAGAATATGGAGAAGAGAAACACAGAAACAATAACCATTACAAAAAGATGCTCAAATGTATCAAAAAGGGCAAATTCCAAAATATACTATATTGAGAGACTGATAAAATTCAATAATACACTGTTTTTAGGGATATGGAAGCATCAGGCAGTCTCAAACACATAATGGAAATGTAAATTAGCTCCACATCTCTGAAAGGTGATTTGGCAAAATCAGTTTTTTAAAAATATGTTCTAAGTTTATGTCATATGCATAATTACCTATTAACATTTTTTAAAAGTGTACTGGGCACACTGCTTATAGAGTAGCCCTGCTCCACAAGGAGCAGTAAAAATAAATAAAGTAAAACTAAAAGTACAGCAAATATCATTACTTTCAAAGAACTAGACAGAATTTCTTAGTCCTCTGTCACACCCAAATAGCTACCACTGTTTTTTAGACAGGAATAACAACAATTATTCAATTCTTCCTTTCTCAAGGCAGAACCTAATGCCAGTCTTCCTTGTTCCTAAGCCTGCCTTTGCTTAAATTTTACATCTTTCCTGGAAGCAATTTTCAAATTACTGAATGACTTCTGTAACAGTATCTTCTATATACAGAAGTCACATGACATTTATCTGATCTGTTTAACACATTTACTAGATTTTGTTTCTAATTGAAAAGTAATGTATGTGCAACGAAGACAACTTGGAAAATGGAAAGAAATGCCAATTATGCTATTACCCAAAGAGAATCACTTATTTTGGTATGAATTCTTTTTACTTGTAAAAAAAAAAAAATCACAAGTGACTATATGCATACTAAAAAGAAAGGTATTCCATATAATGCTGTACTATCCTCCACATGCCAGGCGCGGTGGCTCACGCCTGTAATCCCAACACTTTGGGAGGCCAAGGTGGGTGGATCACCTGAGGTCAGGAGTTCAAGACCAGCCGGACCAATATGGTGAAACCCCGTATCTACTAAAAAATACAAAAATTAGCTAGGCATGGTGGAGGGCGCCTGAAGCCCCAGCTATGCAGGAGGCTGAGACAGGAGAATCACTTGAACCCGGGAAGTGGAGGTTTCAGTGAGCCAAGATGGAGCCATTGCACTCCAGCCTGGGAGACAGAATGAAACTCCGTCTCAAAAAAAAAACCAAAAAGAAAAAACATCCTCCACAATAATATTTCTCCTACATAATTATGTCTTCACATTTTTAACAGTAATACAGCACATGATCCAAAGTTAAAACAAGTTGATTCTCATTATTTGCAGTAGTTATGTTCTACAAAGTCACTAGGAACACTGAATTAGTAAATACTAAATCGTTTTTCCTAAGGGAAATAGAGTTGGGTTCCTGTGAGCCCTTGGTCACATTTTCATCAACTAATCAATACATAACTTGGTTTTGGGTGCATTTAATATTGTTCATTCATTAATATGAAACTCAAGACCAATAGCACTATAACTCACACTTGAATAAAGCTTATCTAACATCTATTTTCTTTTTTTTTTTTTGAGATAGAGTCTCGTTCTGTCGCCCAGGTTGGAATGCAGTGGCACAATATCGGCTCACTGAAACTTCCACCTCCCAGGTTCCAGCAATTCTTCTGCCTCAGCCTCCCGAGTAGCTGGGATTATAGGCACATGCCACCATGCCCAGCTAATTTTTTTGTATTTTTAGTAGAGACAGGGTTTCACTATGTTGGCCAGGCTGGTCTCGAACTCCTGACCTCATGATCTGCCTGCCTTGGCCTCCCAAAATACTAGGATTACGGGCGTGAGCCACCGCGTCCGGCCTAACAATCTGTTTTCTCTGTAAGACACATCACAGCTTTCTTCTACTCAGGAAACACTACAAAGCACTTCAGCAATAGGCCTAGGAACCATTTTAAGCAGCACCACCACCAACCAAAAGCCGTGGAACCAAACAGACTATGAAAAGGACACTTGTTTACAGTATCAGAAGAAGGCAGAGCTCTGTTCCACCTCACCTGGAAATGTGACTCAATTTGTGAACCAATGTGACACATGTCAGATGACTCAAATTTTTTGCTGCTCTGAACATGTCTACGAATGACCAAGTACTGATTTGGGGGTTATAAATTTTAGCAAGTAGGCAAATTCGCAAATATGGAACCAATGAATAATGAAAATGAACTGCACATAGAAGGGGTACACAATAAAAAGACTCCTTCTCATCCCTGTCACCTTCCCATAGCCACTGTTGTTAAGTTTCACCTTTATACTTCCAGAGATTTTTAAAATTCATATGCAAGTGAAAACAAATATAAACTGTTTTCCCTCTCTCTTTTTTTTTTTTTTTTTTTTTATTTTGAGATGGGAGCCTCACTGCATAGCCCAGGCTGGAGTACAGTGGTGTAATCTCGACTCATTGCAATCTCCGCCTCCTGGGTTCAAGTGATTCTCCTGCCTCAACCTCCTGAGTGCTGGGACAACGGGGTGTGCCACCACACCCGGCTAATTTTTGTAATTTTAGTAGAGATGGGGTTTCACTGTGTTGGCCAAGTGGCTTCAAACTCCTGACGTCAGGTCATCCAGCCACCTCAGCCTCCCAAAGTGCTGGGATTACAGGCATGAGCCACGGCACCAGGCTTCCCTCTCCTTTTTTTAACCCATCTTGCTTTTCACCTTAGGTTTTCCACTTGACAATATATCCTAATTATTTCCATATCAATAAATTAGTTTCCCCTTTAAAATTTTTTGTTAACAGCTACCCGGCACTCCACTGTATGAATGTAGCAAAACTTTATTTTAAAAGGACAGGTTATTTCCAGTATTTTACTATTACAAATTACTACAATAAGTAATTCTGCACACATCTTATTTTGCAGGTAAATACCTATGTGTAAAAAGTATAAGCACTTAGTTCTTTCAAGCAATATAGCCAATAAGCCTCTGTGCAGAAAAGAGGTAACACAGCAACTCTGAGACTAGTATCCTTAGAAATGCCTGCTTGCAAGGCTTGTTCTTGGCTAACATCTGGGAACTTGGCTTTTAGATGCTCCAAGCTAATTGGTAAGTGGGGGAGGGAGAAGGCTCAGTATATCTAGACTGTTTGTGCAAACGACATGGTTAATGCTGAACATCTGCCTTCCTTTTGGGAGTCTGGAATTCGGGTACATGTTTGGTAAAGGGTGCTTACTTGGCCAGCACCAATGAAAATCCTGGATGTTGAGTCTCTAATGGATATCCCTGCGCAGGAACACCACACATGCACTGCTGCATTTTCATGACTCGGAGAAGAGTGTGCTCTGTGTCACCCCTAAAGTGAGTGGGCATAAAAAAACAGGCACATGGATTCTTCCAGATTCCTCCAGTGTCTTTTTCTCTTATGATCTGACAGTGTGTCTTTACTCTATTGCTGTAATAAATCTTAACTCTGAATACATTCTAGAGAATCTCTAAAATGAAGAGGTGCTCCTGGAGACACTGACATACCCTCCGTAGGAGTTGTGCCAATACACTCCACTAACAATGTTACAACAAGACTTTTCATGTTGTAACATAAAATATAAAAGCTGCAGAGTACTCCTTTATCAATTTGATATCTGCTGCTATTTGCAAGACAGGTAGCTTAGAATGTAGTTAAGAGACAAGAAATATGAAACCAGACTGGAGTAACTGACCCCAGGCATATGAACTGCATATTTAGTCTCATCCTAACAATTCAGTCCAAAGTCGTTAGATGGGGCTGAGGGAGACAGGCATTCAGATGGGAGGAGGGAAGGACATGGTGACCCAGAGCAGGGTATTGGAGTCTGACTGAGAATAGGAAGGTATCCACATGACCATGTGGAACTGGCATAGGGTGTTGGAACCCATGGAGAGTTAAGAGGACATGTGCATGAGAAGGTACCCTGACAAGTGTTGAGCCTGAGCAGGGTTAGCAATGTTTCTGTGCAGAAGAGATCCCAATGTAGGATAAAGAATACATACTCATGTAGGGTCAGTTTAGAATGGCATCAAAGACCAAGTAGGGTGAGGAAGGCAGGGTACTCCCAAGGGAACCTCGTACAGAGCTGGAATATGTGCGCAGGGTCAGGACAGCATCTCACATCAGAAAGCCGCTCAGCACAAAGTATCACAGCCCAAGGGTGTGAAAACAGTATCCATTGTAGGGATCGGGTTGGGGGTCGAAAGTAGGATGCTGGGGTCCAAGTAGGGTGAGAAAGAGGTCCCTACAGTGAAGGAAGCAGGGAGGCTTAGCACAGGGCACTAGAGTTGAAACATGGTGAAAAAGGTGTCCCTGTGGAGAAGCTTTGTGTGTCATGCCAGAGCCTGAGAGGAAGGAAAAGGCTGTAACATAGTATCGGTTTTTATACTAGGAGACTGATCAAATAAATAAAAGTATTATGAACAATGAAATCCAAGTTTCTCACTTCTGGAGAAGAGTCACAGGTATGGAAAAGAAGAAGCCTAGACTAAGTCCTGTGGTATTGATGAACTGGAAGCACCTATATGAACTCATAATTTTTAATACTAAGTATCTATTATTGAATACATAGGGCTGGGCATGGGGGCTCATGCCTGTAAACACAGCACTTTGGGAGGCTGAGGCGGGCGGATCACGAGGTCATTAGATGGAGACCATCCTGGCTAACATGGTGAAACCCCATCTCTACTAAAAGTACAAAAAATTAGCCGGGCGTGGTGGCAGGCACCTGTAATCCCAGCTACTCGGGAGGCTGAGACAGGAGAATGGTGTAAACCCGGCAAGTGGAGCTTGCAGTGAGCCGAGATTGCGTCACTGCACTCCAGCCTGGGCAACAGAGCGAGACTCCGTCTCAAAAAAACAAAACAAAACAAAACAAAAACAAAAAATAAAAAACAAAAAAAAGTTCTGATGTAAATGTCTGTTAAGTGTATACATTTATATATTCCTTAGCTCTGTCCACTGAGACAACCTGAAAGTGATGACACTCTAGGAGCAGCCCAAATCTTAACTTCTACATACCATTCTTCACTAAAAGAAACTAGGGCACCTTGGATAAATGGCTGAATCCAGGGCTGAAGTAGGAAAAGTACAGGATGAGCCTGGAAAATCTTGGCTAGGCCAAAAAGCAGAGATGCTCAAAGAATGATGGAAACATCAAAAGGACACAAAAATCAGCTTGAAAGGCTCCTACTGGCCAAATCTGGGTCAATCTGAGCATAAAAGTCAGTAATGATAGTAACAGAGTATGACACACTGGTTAAAATAGAAAACCACATATATCAGTCCATTTTTACACTGCTATAAAGAACTACCTGAGACTGGGTAATTTATTAAAAAAAAAAAGGTTTAACTAACTCACAGCTCTGCATGGCTGGGGAGGGTTCACGAAACTTAAAATTATGGCAGGAGGTGAAGTGGACGCAAGGCACAAACAAGGCTTACAAAGCAGCAGGAAAGTGCAAGTAAAGGGAGTCCTACACTTTTAAACCATCAGATCTCATGAGAACTCACTCATCACAAGAATAGCATGGGGGAAACTACCTCCAAGATCCAATCACCTCCCATCAGGTCCCTCCCTTAACACATGGGGATTACAAGAGGTGAGATTCAGGTGGTGATACAGAGCCAAACCGTATCATCACAAGTTTGCATTAACTCACATAAATAACGGGGAAAAAGTTGAAGTCTGATGAGAAACGGGGTAAAGGGTCTAAAAGTACCTCTCCACAAAATATTTATGGGAGGCTGAGGCAGGTGGATCACTTGAGGCCAACAATTCGAGACAAGCCTGGCCAACACGGCAAAACCTCGTGTCTACTAAAAAATACAAAAAATTAGGCCGGGCGAGGTGGCTCACGCCTGTAATCCCAACACTTTGGGAGGCCAAGGTGGGCGGATCACAAGGTCAAGAAATTGAGACCATCCTGGCCAACACGGTGAAACCCCGCCTCTACTAAAAATACAAACATTAGCTGGATGTGGTGGCGCACACCTGTAGTCCCAGCTACTTGGGAGGCTGAGGAAGGAGAATCGCTTGAACCTGGGAAGCAGAGGTTGCAGTGAGCTGAGACCGTGCCACTGCACTCCAGCCTGGCAACAGAGCAAGACCCCGTTTCAAAACAAAACAAAACAAAACAAAAAAACCCAAAAATACAAAAAATTAGATGGGTGTGGTGATGCAGGCCCGCTATCCCAGCTACTCGAGAGGCTGAGGCACAAGAATCACGTGAACTCAGGAGGCAGAGGTCGCAGTGAGCTGAGATCACACCACTGCACTCCAGCCTGGGCAACAATGTAAGACTCTGTCTCAAAATAAATATATATATATAATTTGTGATAGTCCTGCTAAAGATACATAACCTTAATTTAATAATGAGGGGGAATACAAACAAACCCAAACTGAAGAACATTCTTAAAAACAATTTCCCGGCCGGGCACGGTGGCTCAAGCCTGTAATCCCAGCACTTTGGGAGGCCGAGGCGGGCAGATCACAAGGTCAGGAGATCGAGACCATCCTGGCTAACACGGTGAAACCCCG
Source organism: Rhinopithecus bieti (assembly GCF_001698545.2). Lineage (NCBI taxonomy): Eukaryota > Metazoa > Chordata > Mammalia > Primates > Cercopithecidae > Rhinopithecus > Rhinopithecus bieti. Next base: position 3,835,889 of record NW_016807278.1, read on the forward strand.
TCTCTACTAAAAGCACAAAACTAGCCGGGCGAGGTGGTGGGCGCCTGTAGTCCCAGCTACTCGGGAGGCTGAGGCAGGAGAATGGCGTGAACCCGGGAGGCGGAGCTTGCAGGGGGCTGAGATCCGGCCCCTGCACTCCAGGTTGGGCGACAGAGGGGGACCCCTCCCAAAAAAAAAAAAAAAAAAAAACAATTCCCTTTAGCTACCGTAAGTGTTAAGGCCAATGAAACGCCAAAGCAGGACTGAGCGACTGCTCTCAACAGAAGGAGACAAAAAGAGTCACGACAACTATGTACAACACTTGAATGTGGACTTGCTTTTTTTTGTTTTTGAGATGGAGTCTCGCCCTGTCACCCAGGCTGGAGTGGAGTGGTGCAATCTCGGCTCAACGCAACCTCTGCCTCCCGGGTTCAAGCGATTCTCCTGTCTCAGCCTCCTGAGTAGCTGGGATTACAGGCGCCGGCCACCACACACAGCTAATTTTTGTATTTTTAGTAGAGCTGGGCTTTCACCATGTTGGTCAGGCTGGTCTCGAACTCCTGATCTCATGATTCGCCCGCCTCAGACTACCAAAGTGCTGGGATTACAGGCATCAGCCACTGCACCCAGCCTGGACTTGCTCTTTCTAAATTAAAAGATATGATTGTGAAAACTGGCAAACTTTGAGTGAGATCAAAGGATTAAATGGCGGTAATATTTCAATGTTAATCTTTTTTAAAAAATTGTTGGGGTTGGCTGGGTGCAGTGACTCATGCCTGCAATACCAGAACTACGGGAGGCCGAGGTCAAGTGGATCACCAGAGATCAGGAGTTTGAGACCAGCCTGACCAAAATGGCAACACCGCATCTCTACTAAAAATACAGAATTAGCCAGGCATGGTGGTGCATGCCTGTAATCCCAGCTACTTGGGAGGCTGAGGCAGAAGAATTGCTTTAACTAGGGAGGCTGAGGTTGCACTGAGCCAAAGATCATCTTTTGGCACTCCAGCCTGGG
>NW_016807278.1:3837985-3860952 GCF_001698545.2 Rhinopithecus bieti
AATAATAATAATAATAAAAATAAAAAGAAATTTACAGATACTCTCCAAATATGCATATGTATTTTTAAAGCTTAGATAGTACCAAACTGTCCTCCAGAAAATTTATATCAATTTATGCTTATATCATTTAGACATTAAGTGAACATTAGTAATGATGGGAATTTCACTGGATCATTAAGAAGAAATAAAAATTGGCTAGACACGATGGCTCATATCTGTAATTCCAGGACTTTGGGAGGCAGAGGCGTAAGGATAGCTTGAGCCCAGGAGTTTGAGACCAGACTGGGCAACATAGCGAAATCCTGTATCAACAAAATATATAAAATTCCTAAGTTTTTTATATATATACACACACGTGTATATATGTATATACACACACACATATGTATGCATACATATACATATATATACAGATACACACGTGTATATATACACACACGTGTATATATACACGTATATACGCACATATACACACATATATACATATATTCATATACACATACACATATATTCACGTGTATATATAAATGTGTATATGTGCGTATATACGTGTGTGTGTATATGTATACATATGTATTTTTTGAGATGGAATGTTGCTCTGTCACCAGGCTGGAGTGCAGTGGTGCAATCTTGGCTCATTGGAACCTCCAACTCCCTGGTTCAAGTGATTCTCCTGCGTCAGCCTCCAAGTAGCTGGAATTACAGACACACGCTACCACACCCAGCTAAATTTTGTATTTCTAGTAGAGATGGGGTTTCACCGTGTTGGCTAGGATAGTCTCCATTTCCTGACCTCGTGATCTGCCCACCTTGGCCTCCCAAAGTGCTAGAATTACAGACATGAGCCATCGCACCCAGCCTTAATATGTTTTTTAGAAGTCACTTTTGTCCCTATATTTTTTATTGGCCCACCAGGTCCCCAGACTACTTATTAATGGAAATCAAAAACTTACATCAATCTCCATGTGCCGAAACCTGCACACCTGTCGAAAACAGCGCCCTTCTTGCCATAATGTGCAAACAGTTTCATTTCCTAGTGCAGCTTCACAGTGACGGAATGGGCAGCTGTCGCCCTGTAAACAAACAGAGAACACAGAAAAAAACTGTAGCACTGAAATACACCCTAGGTAAAATATCCATAACAACAGCTCCTGGAATTTAGATAAGCACAAATGAGTAAGAAAGGATAGTAAGGTAGAAAACAATGGAGATGGAATGACAGGAACAAACTGAGAGCAACAAATTTATTATTTCCTATAACCTATTTCTTGACAGTACCCTTCATTTGATCTGGCATGAGTGACACAAGCTGAGACAAAGGGTTGAAAAAGACAAGTAGGAGTGTTAGATACTCTTTAAAAATGTATTTTACAGTTCATCTTCAAAACTGACATACTGACTTGTGTAACTCTAGCTTGTGATGTAAATCAGAAAGTAAACAGAATTTAAATATAATTAACAGCTACTCAGGAGGCTGAGGCAGGAGAATGGCGTGAACCCGGGAGGTGGAGCTTGCAGTGACCGAGATCGCGCCACTGCACTCCAGCCTGGGCGACAGAGCGAGACTCCGTCTCAAAAAAAAACAAATCAAGATGACTGAAGAACAAATTTTTGTAATATATACATTTATAGAATTAGTCATAAAATCACAGAAAGCAGTAGGCATATGTAAATAGAGCTGCAAAAGAATCAAGCAGAAAAACAGAAGTTTTGACAAAGATAAAGCCATTCTAAATATGCTTTTGCATATTCAGAATGATGGCTCTATATTCTCAGTACTCAGCAGGAAATCTGGGAGAAGAAAGAAGTCACATTCAACCCATGACAGTTTCTGCAAGTACAACACAATTCACTCACTCATTTAATATGAAGTATATAAAATCAAAGTTAGTAAGGCATAGGTCAAAGTGACCCCATTTCCAAAGCCACCCTGAACAGATTAATTGTGAACACTGAATGATGACTACATGCCACGTGCCTTTTCACTTTTGTAGAAGATGGGAATTAGTTAGATATAAAATGAAGAGAAAAAAAATGAATTATTCTAAATACATTATCCTTTAAAAAACTGACAGCCAATAATAAACAGCTAGGCAAAAAATATATATATACTAAAAACAACTTAAAATGTTGGGAAAATCTTATCCAATTCTATTAAGCAATGGTAGAAAGAACTGATTTAAAGATGTCAATTCTTACTTTGGTACATGTAGAATAGAAAAAAAAATAGCAGTCTTCTCCTTGATTAGGCATGCTGGGTAGATTCTTAGATCAGAAGTGGCTTCCTGAAATAAGCCACTGCTTCCTCAAAGCAAGGACCAGGCTCCAAGTCCTCGTGAAATGAGTTTAATCTTCCAAATGACAACTCAATCACAGAAACTGTCTTTAAACTGTAAACCTAAAATGAGGAGACAATGAATTAAAATATTTCAGGTAAATTCTTCCTCCTTCAAATCACCGTGGCTAATGAGATCATATTGCTAGAATCAAATTTTATTAATACAAACTTGCTTATACAGAGCCTTGTAAACACACTGATTGTGAATACTATACATTCTCATCTGCAATGTAAAATTTTGGCTAGAAAGGCCATGCCTTTCTTTTATATTCTCTATGACGCTTATTACACGATTACAGCATTGTAAATAAGCATTGTTAACTAAAGATCTACATTTTATTTTTAATTCTTTTTAGAGACAGTGTCTCACTCTGTTGCCCAGGTTGGAGTGCAATGATGTGATCACAGCTCACTGTAACACTGAACTCCTGGGCTCAAGGGATTCTCCCACCTCAGCCTCCCCCAAGTATCTAGGACTATAGGCCCATGCCACTACGCCCACCTAATTTTTAAAAAAAATTTTTTTGTAAAGACAGGATCTTGCTATGTTGTTCAGTCTGGTCTTGAACTCCTGCCTCAAGCAATCCTCCTCCCTTGGCCTCCCAAAATGCTGGGAATACATGTGTGAGCCATCCCGCCCAGCCTGATCTACATTATACACATATGTATATATATTTTTGCCTACTAACTTGAAAGTCTCAAAACACTACATACATTTTAGATTATTAATGGGACTTAGGTTACTAACACAAGATACTTGCTAACAAAATATATTAAAGTAGAATGTTTCATCTAAATGAAAAGTTCAAATATTTTCACAAGCATTTTTATTTCAAAAGTATATAATCATAACTAGGTGAGAAAATCCTGTTTAGCTAGAATAACTGATGAAACAATTACTTCTGAAAACATTTACAGATCTAGCTTACATTAATGAAGATGACTAGAGCTGTACACCAATTACAAACAAGAAGCAAAAGAAGTCTTCGGGGCTTTCCATAATAGTGAGCCCACAAAACAACAAATATTTTCTCCCCTAGTCCATGGCATACCCTGATCTCCACACTAAAACGTCCAAGCAAGCTTCTACAAAAGCATATAACAAGAGCACATATGAGAATATGGAAGGTGTTTCCACAAACTTATATACACCATAAGATCAGGTTTCAGAAACAGTGATCTACAACTTCAAATCAATTAAGTCAAATTCAATCACATCTCCCACTAATAATTCTTAATGCAAGAATGGTATGCCATGATGAAAAGTCGCCTTGATGTTAACAACCTGGATTAGGAGTAACAGTCTCACACTAACACGTACCCAAATGTTTAAAGTTTACATACCCTTCGACAAACAATTCCATTTCTAGAATTTATTATAAGGTAGAAGTATTAAAGGTAACAATGCACAAGAAATGTTATCACAATCTTCTTTTAATAATGAAATAGGCCAGGTGCAGTGGCTCATGCCTATAATCCCAGTACTCTGGGAGGCCGAGGTGGGCAGATCACTTGAGTCCGGAGTTTGAGACCAGCCTGGACAACAGGATAAAACCCCACCTCCTAAAAAGCAGAAAAAAATTTAGCTGGCTGTGGTGACGCACACCTGTGATCCCAGTTACCTGGGGGAGCTGAGGCACAAGAATCACTTGAACCCAGGAGGCAGAGGTTGCAGTGAGCCAAGATTGCACCATTGCACTCCAGCTTGGGCAACAGAGCAAGACACTGTCTCAAAAAAGAAAAAAGGAAAGGAAAAAAATAATGAAATAATATCTAGAAACCTAACTGTTCAAAAACTGGAGACTATTTTTAAAAAGTTATGATATATGGCCAGGCACGGTGGCTCATGCCTGTAATCCCAGCACTTTGGGAGCTAGAAGTTGGTGGATCACTTGAGGTGAGGAGTTTGAGAACAGCCTGGGCAACATGGCGAAACCCCATCTCTACTAAAAATACAAAAATTAGCCAGGTGTGGTGGCACACACCTGTAGTCCCAGCTACTCAGAAGCCTGAGGCAGGGAAACTTCTTGAACCCGGGAGGTGGAGGTTGCAGTGCACTCCAGCCTGGGCAACAGAGTGAGACTCCATTTCAAAAATAAATAATAAAAAAAAAATTACGGTATATTCACATAATGTGACAATATACAGCCATTAGAGTTTCATACCAGAAAGTAAATGCTGCCGTAAAAAAACAAAAAAATCTAAAAATATGGAAGTAGTTTTGTTATTGGGTCATGGGTGGAGGCTGGAAGACTTTTGAGGTGCTTGATAGAAAAGGCCGAGAAGAAACTGCTGCTAAAGCATATGAGCATTAAAGGCGCTTAAGGTACTTATGGTGAGGTTTCAGTCAGAAATGAGGATCGTGTTATTGGAAAGTGGAGGACAGGTTATCTTTTTTTTTTTTTTTTTTTTAGTTGGAGTCTTACTCTGTCACCCAGGCTGGAGTGCAATGGCGCCATCTTGGCTCACCGCAACCTCCGCCTCCCAGGTTCAAGCAATTCTTCTGCCTCAGTCTCCCAAGTAGCTGGAATTACAGGCTTGCACCACCACATATGGCTAATTTTTGTATTTTCAGTAGAGACAGGGTTTCACCATGTTGGCCAGGCTGGTCTCAAACTTCTGACTTCAGGTGATCCACTCACCTCGGCCTCCCAAAGTGCTGGGATTACAGGTGTGAACCACTGTGCCCAGCAGGAAAGATTATTCTTGTTATAAAGTGACAGAAAACTTAGAATTGTGTTCTGTTGCACAGAAGGCAGAACTTAGAAGCAATGAACTTGGGTTTTAGCTGAGGAGATTTCTAAGCAAAGTGTGGAAGGAACAGCCTGGGCTTTTCCTGCTGCTTATAGTGAAATGCAAGGAGAGAAATATATTGAGGCAAGAACTATCAAGCAAAAAGGAATAAAGAATCTGAACTTGAAAATTTAGAAAATTCTCTCTATCCATATTGAAAAAAAAAAACAAGAATGTATGCTCTGTAGAGAAAAGGGTATGGGTGGGCAGCAGTTTGTTGGAGATTAGGTGTGTGACTAGATTCAGGCAACCATCTTAGCAAAAAATGTTGCCAGCTCAAAACGAAAGACAGACATGTACAGAGGGGACGTGATGAGAAGATACACAAGAAGATGACCATGTGGCTGGAGTGATGCATCTACAAACCAAGGAATGCCAAGGATTGCCAACAAACACCAGAAGCCAGAAGGGGTAAGGAAGGATCATTCCTCTACAGACTTCAGAGGGAGAATGGCCCTGCTGAAATCGTTTTGGACATCTCACCTTCAGAATTGTGAGACAACAAACTTCTGTAGCTACCCAGTTTGTGATACTTTGTTATGGAAGTCCTAGGAACTAATACAGATTACAAGCATAGTCAAATGACCTTTGACAAAGGAGCAAAGGATACTCTTTCCAACATGTTACTGGAACAAATGGATACCCACATATAAAAAAATAATTCTAGACACAGACTTTACACTTTTCACAAAAATAAAATGGATAACAACTTAAATACAAAAGAAAACCAATAAACTGGATTTCAATAAAAACCATTAAAATTTAGCCGGGCATGGTGGCGAATGCCTGTAATCCCAGCTACTAGGGAGGCCGAGGCAAGAGAATCACCTAAATACGGGAGGCGGAGGTTGCAGTGAGCCGAGATCACGCCACTGCACTCCAGCCTGGGCAACAAGAGCGAAACTCCATCTGAAAAAAAAAAAAAAAAAAAAAAAACCATTAAATTGGAGTTCATTAAAATTAAAAAAGGTCTGCTCTGTGAAAGGTCTGTTAAGAAGCTTTAAGAAAGAAAGAATGAAAAAGTCACAGGCTGGGAGAAAATATTTGCAAAACATAAGTGATAAGGTCTGATATACAAAATACATAACCCTTGAAACTCGAAAATAAGAAAACAACCCCCCAATTCAAAAAGGCAAAAGATCTGAACAGGTACCTCACCAAAGAAGGTATACAGATGGAAAATAAGCATTTGAAACCTTGCCCAACATCATACATCATTAGGGATTGCAAATTCCTTTTCCAATGGCTAAAATCCATTCAGGCACAGTGGCTCACACCTGTAATCCCAGCACTTTGGGAGGCTGAGGCAGGTGGGTCATCTAAGGTCAGGAGTTCAAGATGGCCTTGGCAAACTGGTGAGACCCTGTCTCTACTAAAAATACAAAAATTAGCTGGCCGTGGTAGCATACACCTGTAATTCCAGCTACTCAGGAGGCAGAGACAGGAGAATCATTTGAACCTGGGAGGCAGAGGCTGCAGTGAGCCAAGATTGTGCCACTATACTCCAGCCTGGGCAACAGAGTAAGACTCCGTCTCAAAAAATAATAATAATAAAAAATAAAAATGGCTAAAATCCAAAATACTGAAAGCACTAAATGCTGGTGAGGATGGGAAGCAACAAGACAGAAGTCTGAAAAATCACAAAACATGGAATAGTATGCAGCCAATGAAAAGGAACAAAATCATGTCCTTTGCAGGGACATGAATGGAGCCAGAGGCTATTATCCTTAGCAAACTAATGCAGAAACAAGAAACCAAATACAGCATGTTCTCACTTATAAGTGGGAGCTAAATGCTGAGAACACATGGACATAGAGGGGAACAACAAATGCTGGAGCCTATCAGAAGGTAGATGGCAGGAGGAGGAAGAGGACCAGGAAAAATAACTAATGGATACTAGGCTTAATACCTGGGTGATGAAACAATCTGTACAACAAACCCCCACGACATACAATTACCTGTGTAACAAACCTGCGCATCCTGCACATGCACCCCTGAATTTAAAATAAAAGTTAAGGTCCAGTGTGGTGGCTCACACTTGTAATCCCAACACCTTGGGAGGCCAAGGTGGGTGGATCACTTGAGGTCAGTAGTTCAAGCCCAGCCTGGCCAACATGGTGAAACCTCGTCTCTACCAAAAAATACAAAAATTAGCCAGGCATGGTGGCACACATCTGTATTCCCAGCAACTCAGGAGGCTGAGGTGGGAGAATCACTTGAACGCAGGCGATGGAGGTTGCAATGAACCAAGAACACACCACTGCACTCCAGCCTGGGTGACAGTGAATGAGACCTGTCCAAAAAAAAAAAAAAAAAAGGCTATCTGAATAATTTTCAGATGTATATGCAACAAAGGAAAAAGTTTAATAATAATAAAAAGTCATTTGAGGTCAGGAGTTCAAGACCAGCCCGGCCAACATGGCGAAACCCCATCTCTACTGAAAATGCAAAAAATTAGCCAGGCGTGGTAGCCCACACCTGTAGTCCCAGCTACTCAGGAGGCTGAGGCACAAGAACTGTTTGAACCCAGGGGGCAGAGGTTGCAGTGACCCACCATCTTGCCACTGCACTCCAGACTAGACAACAGAGCAAGATTCTGTCTCCAAAAAAAAAAAAAAAAGTTATGAAGGGGAATAAAAGGCTTAGAGGTCAATTTCACTCATGATATCAACATTCCAAAGAACATATCTGAAACTGTTACTGGTTTCAGAAAGACCAGCAACAAAGTAACTGAAACAATAAAATGGTAGCTATGAAATGCAAAGACACAGTAGAATTGACAATTTTTTGGCAACGAATTTTATTTATTTATTTATTCTTTTGGAGATGGAGTTTCGAGTTTTGCTCTTATTGCCCAGGCTGAAGTGCAATGGCACGATCTCAGCTGACTGCAACCTCTGCCTCCTGGGTTCAAGCAATTCTCCTGCCTCAGCCTCCCAAGTAGCTGGAATTACAGGTGCCCACCACCACACCTGGCTGATTTTTTTTTTTTTTTTTGAGATGGAGTTTCACTCTTCCACCCAGGCTGCTGGAGCGCAGTGGTGCAACCTCGGCTCACTGCAACCTCCACCTTCTGGTTTCAAGCGATTCTCTTGCCTCAGCCTCCCAAGTAGCTGGGATTACAGGCGCCTATCACCACACCCTGATAATTTATTTTTGTATTTTTAGTAGAGATGGGGTTTCACCATGGTGGCCAGGCTGGTCTGGAACTCCTGACCTCAGGTGATCCACCCGCCTCAGCCTCTCAAAGTGCTGAGATTACAGGCGTGAGCCGTCCGGCCCACAACTAATTTTCAAATCAGCTTCTGCAAAAAGCCCTCAAAGTTGGGCGGAGTGTGGAGAAATGGAATCCTGAGTAGATAACACTCCCTTACTAATGTTTCAACAGATAAAAACTCCTTCATAAGATCTAAGAGCTGGCCGGGTGTGGTGGCTCACGACTGTAATCCCAGCACTTTGGGAGGCCAAGGCAAGCAGACCACAAGGTCAGGAGCTCAAGACCATCCTGGCTGACCCAGTGAAACCCTGTCTCTACTAAAAATACAAAAAATTTGGGCACCTGCGGTCCCAGCTACTCGGGAGGCTGAGGCAGGATAATGGCGTGAACCCCGGAGGTGGAGGTTGCAGTGAGCTGAGATCACGCCACTGCACTCCAGCCTGGGCGACAGGGCAAGACTCCATCTCAAAAAAAAAAAAAAAAAAACAGATCTAAGAGCTACAATGTAAAACAAGAAAAAGTAAGAGATAAAGAAAAAAAGAAAAGTTTCTTTATATATCATCTTCATACACTAAGCTTCTGTAACTTTCACTAGGGAAAAAACAAATATAATTGCTATTCAAGAAAACGGCAAGGCGAGGTGCAGTGGCTCTTGCCTGTAACCCTAGCACTTTGAGAGGCCAAGGCAAGAGAATCACTAGAGACCAGGAGTTCAAGAACAGCCTGGGCAACAGAGAGACCTCATCTCTAAAAAAAACAAAAACAAAAAAATCCACTCCAGCTTTTAAATGATGCTCCAATTACTTTATAATAAATACTATTCCATGCAAAAACACAAAACAAAGATGCACATTCATATATTTCTTAAGTTTAAAAGGAAAAAAAAGTATCCAGGTTGCCAAGAAAAACCCACTTTTTATTTTTTTTTGAGACAGAGTCTCGCTTTGTTGCCCAAGCTGGAGTGCAGTGGCATGATCCTGACTTACTGCAACCTCTACCTCCTGGGTTCAAGCAATTCTCCCGCCTCAGCCTCCTGAGTAGCTGGAATTACAGGCGCCTGCTATGACGCATGGCTAACTTTTGTATTTTTAGTAGAGACAGGGTTTCACCATGTTGACCAGATTGGTCTCAAACTCCTGACCTCAAGTGATCTGCCCGCCTCAGCCTCACAAAGTGCTAGGATTACAGGCATGAGCCACCACACCCAGTTAACCTGGTTACTTTTCAACAGAAAATAACTGCTTGAAAATATGAAGCCAAGAAAAATAACAGGACCTTCTCAACCCACTCTCTAGAAGTTAATGTAGGAAAAAGGAGATATTATTTTAAAATCCTCATGCGCTCAGCAAGTTTTAAAGGATATAGCATTGCTACAAATGAACATACCACTATGAAAAAGGAATGGGGCTGGGTGCGGTGGCTCAGTAATCCCAGTAACCTGGGATTTCAGAAACGGGCAGATCACGAGGTCAGGAGTTCGAGACCAGTCTGGCCAATATGGTGAAACACCGTGTCTACTAAAAATATAAAAAATTAGCCAGGCGTGGTGGTGTGCGCCTGTTGTCCCAGTTACTCGGGAGGCTGAGGCAAAAGAATCATTTGAACCCTGGAGGTAGAGGTTGCAGTGAGCCGAGATCACGCCACTGCACTCCAGCCTGGGAGACAGAGCAAGACTCCGTCTCAAAAAAAAAAAAAAGAGTAGGAAGAAAACAAAGCTTAAAAAATAAGAAAACTCAGGCTGGGTGTGGTGGCTCATGCCTGTAATCCCAGCTACTTGGGAGGCTGAGGCAGGAGAATCACCCGAACCCAGGAGGTGGAAGTTGCAGTGAGCCAAGATTGTGCCATCGCACTCCAGCCTGAGCAACATGGAGAAACGCCTTCTCAAAAAAATAAATAAATAAAGTAATAGTAATAAAGAAGAAGAAAAAGAAGAAGACTGCGATGATGACGAAGAAGATGAAGACTCAAATTTCCAGCCCCTACCTTCAAAAATAGATTTCAGTAGAGGAAAGAACAGAATAAACACTGATGAAAAATATAATAACTGAATTATAAGAGATTACTGACAGGACATCTCCACGAATCCAAAGCAAAAATGCCAACATATGTCACTAAGAGGGAAATTGTATATGAAATGAAAGTAATTCCAGAAAACTCAATTTCTATAAATAGAAATTCTAAACAGGAACGGAATGTGTAGAGATGATGAAAGATACAATGTAAGAACACTTCCCTAAATTTGATGGACTTGAGTCTTCACATTAAAGGGGCTCATCAAATGCCAGGCAGAACTTTTCTTTAAAGACATCTCTGCTATACACAGACATGGTGAAATTTTTGAATTCCAATGGTAAAGACAAAATCATACAAACTTTCAGGAAAAATCAGATTGACAACAAAGAAAATCAGACTTGACATTATTAGACTTCTCATCTGAATCTCTAAATGCCAAAAGACAAAATGCTATTCATCCAGAATTTAAAGGAAATTATGACCTTTAAGTTTAGAATTTCAAACTATATTTCACAGATAGCTCTATACCACCTAGGTACTCATACTTTCAAAAAATCAAGTATTCTAACTTAAGAAAAGAATTTACAAAATGTACTCAATGAAAGTAGAAAAAAAAAAAAAAAAACAGGCCAGGCATGGTGGCTCACACCTGTAATGCCAGCACTTTGGGAGGTCCAGACAGGAGGACTGCTTGAACCCAGAAGTTCAAGACCAGCCTGAGCAACATAGTGAGACCCAGTTTCTACAATAAATTAAAAAATTAGCCAGGTATGGCAGCATATGTCTTTACTCCCAGCTACTTGGGAGGCTGAGGCAGAAGGACTGCTTGAGCCCAAGAGGTCGAGGCTACAGTGAGTCATGACTGCACCACTGCACTCTCGTCTAGGCAATAGGGCAAGACCCTCTTTCAAAAAATAAATAAATAAGCCTGGGCAACATAGTGAGACCATGTCTCCCTCCCAAAAGAACAAATTTAGCTGGGCGTGGTCCACGCATCTGTGGTCCTAGCTACTCGGGAGGCTGAGCTGGAAGGATCACCTGAGCCCAGGAGTTTCACACTGCGGTGAGCTACGATCACATCACTGTACTTCAGTCTGGGAGGCAGAGCAAGACTCTATCTCTTTAAAAAAGAGAGAAAAAAAAAAAGCAAGACAAAACAAAACTTTGTGCCACATACATTACAAACTCAAAAAACAGTCATAATATTTTTACCAATAGCCAGGCGTACTGAGTCACGTTTGTAATCCCAGCTACTCAGGGAGCTGATGCTGGAGGAAGACTTGAAGGAGTTTGAGGCTGCACTGAGCTATGATCACATCACTGTATTCCAGCCTGGGCAACGGAGCAAGACACTGTCTCTAAATAAATAAAAATTTTAAAAATGTTTAAAACAGCTGCTTTGGACATATGATTTATGATAGATGAAAAATCCTAAATAAAGCACTAGCAAATTGAACCAGCTGTATATTAAAATAGTAACATGGTCAGGTATGGTAGCTCATGCCTGTAATCCCATAGCTTTGGGAGGATTACTGACTTGAGGCTAGGAGTTTGATACCAGCCTGGGCAACACAGTGAGACCCCATCTCTAAATAAAAATTAAAATAAAATAAATAAAAATAACACTACATAATCAAACAGGTTTATTCTGGGACTAGGAATGGGTTAACATTAGGAAACTCATTATATTTAATAGAGTAAAAGGTGTAAAAAACAAAAAACAAAATTCTGTAGTAATTTTGAAAGACTTCAAAAAAGAAAAAATGGTTAAAAGTGAAGAAAAGTATTTGAAATAGTCTTTTTTAAACTATTAAAATAGCTAAAAAAACAAAACAAAACAAAACAAAAAAAACCAGAAAGGAACCTAAAGTGCAATATCCACTCAATAAAAACTTGGTAAACTATAAGGTACTTCCCAGCATAAATGCACATAATCACCAGAAATCATCAGCATATGCAATACGGTAAAACACTAGAGGTAAACTAACTCAAGATAAATGAAAAAAGGACACCCATTCAACTGTCTTCACCATCTTTCAACACTGTTCCTGATGTTCTAGTATATGCATTAAGAAAAAAAGGTGTTAGGCCAGGCACAGTGGCTCATGCCTATAATCCCAGCACTTTGGGAAGCCCACGTGGGCTGACCACTTGAGCCCAGGAGTTTGAGACCAGCCTGGCCAACATGGTGAAACCTAATCTCTACTAAAAAACACAAAAATTAGCTGGGCATGATGGCAGATGCCTGTAATCCCAGCTACTCAGGAGGCTGAGGCAGGAGAATCGCTTGAACCCGGAAGGCAGAGGCTGCAGTGAACCGAGATCACGCCACTGCACTCCAGCCTGTGACAGAGTGAGACAAAAAAAAAAAAGAAAGAAAGAAAGAAAGAAAAAAAGGCGTTTGGGTTTCTTCACAGCCACTCAAGATGAACTGATTCTTCAGAAAAGTGAAATTAAAGCTCTGTCGCCCAGCCTGAATGACTGCATTGGCATGGTGGACAGCAGGGCAGAATCCACTGACAAGAAGATTTCTAGATTGGATGCTGAGCTAGTGAAGTTTAAGGACCAGATTAAGATGAGAGGGGGTCCTGCAAAGAATACTGTTACGCAGAAAGCCTTGCCAGTTTTAAAACAAAAGCGGATGTATGAGCAGCAGCAGGAGAATCACACCCAACAGTCATTCAACATGGAACAAGTCAATTACACCATCCAGTCATTGAAGGATACCAAGACCACGGCTGATGCAATGAAACTGGGAGCAAGGGAAATGAAGGCATACAAGTGAAAACTGACCAGACTGAGAATTTATAAGACCAGGTACTGGACATGATGGAAGATGCAAATGAAATCCAAGAAGCACTGAGTCGCAGTTATGGCAGCCCAGAATTCAATGAAGATGACCTAGAAGCAGAGATGGATACACACTGGGTGATGCGCTTGTGGCTGACAAAGAGAGTTCTATTTAGATGAGGCAGCATCTGCACCTGCAATTCCAGAAGGTGTTCCCACTGACACAAAAAACCAACGATAGAGTTCTGGTGGATGAATTTGGATTGCCACAGATCCCTGCTTCATACATTTGCATTATTTAAGTACATCATGTAAAACAAACACATATTATGGGACCATGAAATACTGATCTTTCGAAACTTACCATAAGAGATATGTTTCTGTCCTTTCTTTGAAGGAAAGTTTAATTACATTACTCTTCTATTTTTTTCCTTTGACACTCATTGCTTGGGAAATGCTTTCTTTGTACTAAAACTTAATTCTGGCCAGGCACAGTGGCTCACGCCTATAATCCCAGCACTCTGAAAGGCTGAGGCAGGCAGATCACGAGGTCAGAAGTTCGAGACCAACCTGGCCAACATGGTGAAACCTCATCTCTACTAAAAATACAAAAAATTAGCCAAGCATGGTGGCGGGCGACTGTAGTCCCAGCTAGTAGGGAGGCTGAAGCAGCCGGGAGGCAGAGGTTGCAGTGAGCTAAGATCGCCCCAACAGCCTGGGTGACAGAGCGAGACTCGGTCTCAAAAAAAAAAAAAAATTCACTACTGTATCAGAAGTGGGTATTCTGATTCTGTGGTTTCCTCAATACTATATCTTGAAATCAATAATGAATATTTCTTGATATCTGATGAACAGGACATTTACTCAATTTTTTCAAAAGGAAAAAAAGGCATAAATTACAAACATATATTAAAAAGATGAGACAGGCCGGGCACAATGGCTCACGCCTGTAATCCCAGCATTTTAGGAGGCCGAGGTGGGCCGAGGTGGGCGGATCACCTGAGGTCAGGAGTTTGAGACCAGCCTGGCCAATATGATGAAACCCCATTGCTACTAAAAATACAAAAATTAGCCAGGCATGTGCCTGTAATCTCAGCTATTTGGAAGGCTGAGACAGGAGAATCACTTGAACCTAGGAGGCAGAGGTTGCAACGAGCCGAGATAGCACCATTGCACTCCAGCCTGGGCAACAAGAGCAACACTCCATCTCAAAAAAAAAAAAAAAAGAGATGAGGCAAAAAAAAAAATCCAGAACCTGCAGATTACATGCTTGCAAACTAGAAAATCTAACAAATAAAACAAATTGAAAATAATAAAAATATAAGATCTACAAGAAGCAGTAAATATCCTTCATACCAGCAATAATCATTCAGATGATGGCACAGTACCATTCACAGTAAAAAGATATACAGGAAGACACAATTCACAATAAAAAGATATACAAGAAGAAAATGAAGAAGTATGCAAGACTCACATTAAATTAAAAACAAAACCAATGCCGGGCGCGGTGGCTCACGCCTGTAATCCCAGCACTTTGGGAGGCCGAGGCGGGCGGATCACAAGGTCAGGAGATCGAGACCACGGTGAAACCCCGTCTCTACTGAAAATACAAAAGATTAGCCGGGCACGGTGGCGGGCACCTGTAGTCCCAGCTACCCGGGAGGCTGAGGCAGGAGAATGGCTTGAACCCAGGAGGCGGAGCTTGCAGTGAGCCGAGATCACGCCACTGCACTCCAGCCTGGTGGACAGAGCGAGACTCCGTCTCAAAAAAAAAAAAAAAAAAAAAAACTAGGGCACAGAAGACCTGGATAATGAATAAATAGAGTAGAGGATTAAAGAAATTACTTCTCCCCAAAATAATGCACACATCAAATGTAATTCAAGTCAAAATCCCAATGAGAGTTTATTACTGGAACTTGATTAGAAAATCATCTAGAATCGTTATTTAAAAAGGAAGGGGAGGCCAGGTGTGGTGGCTCACGCCTGTAATCCCAACACTTTGGTTGGCCAAGGCAGGAAGACTGCTTGAACCCAGGAGTTTGAGACTGGCCTGGGCACCACAAGGAGACTCCATCTCTATAAGAAGTTTTAAAAAGTAGCCAGGTACAGTGGTGCGCACCTGTAGTCCCAGCTACTCGGGAGGCTTCAGCAATAGGATCTCTTGAGCCCAGGAGTTCGACGTTGCAGTGAGCTATGATCATGCCACTGCACTCCAGCCTCGGTGACAAGAGCACAAGACCCTGTTTCAAAACGAAACAAAATAACCCTGTGCTTTTCTCCAAGGAGATGGAATTACAGGAGGATTTCACTTTGGCTATACTGTTTTTACCTTTTTTACAATGTACATATATTATCAAAACAAAGAAAGAAAAAATATGGGCCAGGGGCGGTGGCTCAGGCCTGTAATCCCAGCACTTTGGGAGGCTGAGGCTGGTGGATCACCTGAGGTCAGGAATTCCAGATCAGCCTGGCCAACATGGTGGAACTTCATCTCCACTAATAATACAAAAACTAGCTGAGCGTAGTGGTGCATGCCTATAATCCCAGCTACTTAGGAGGCTGAGGCAGGAGAACTGCTTGAACCCAGGAGGAGGAGGTTGCAGTGAGCCAAGATTGCGTCATTGCACTCCAGCCTGGGGGACAAGACTAAAACTCCATCTCCAAAAAAAAAAAGAAAGAAAGAAAAAAATACGTTTCCATTCAAAAACTAAAAGTTTGTAAACAATTATGTACAAGCAAAAATATCTGAACAATGACCTTTTAATTTCTTACTGATCCATGAAAATTATGCCTTAAATGACAACAATGTTCACTCCTTTCATGACAAAAATGTCTGCTTCCCCACTTACATTAGCTGGTTGCTCTCACAGGAACGTCTGTGTCTTCACTGAGTTCCAATCTATTACGCCTGTAGGTCGAATCAACACTCAATCCATGAATTAATAATAATGAGGCAGAAAAAATTTTCCTCTTCACACTGCCAAGAAAACCTCTCAGCCACAATTCAATCACAGCATGTGTTTTTAAAACATCTCCCAACTACTGGGAGATAAAGTCCATTCAAATAACCTTTGTCAGACTGGAGACAGCTAGGGTTAGTTATCTCCTCAAAACAAAACAAAACAAAAAAAAAAAGAGTTCATTTAAAGATGAACTTGAGAGTCAAAGGATCATGAAAAAAAAAATCCATCTTCCATAGCTGAACAATATAATTTAAAAAAAAAACAAAAAAAACCATCAGTTTTTCAGTAAGATCCAATTTCTGGTCTTCAAGATTTCTTCACCTATTAAGAAAACACAGAAACCTTCCCCATCTTTATTATCTGTATAATAAAACATACTTGTATGTAAAAATATAGTGTTTTATGTATATAATATACATACAGATACATACTAACTGGCTTATACACACACACACACATATATACACAAATGTATACAAATATAACATTTGGGTGAGTTTCCCCTTTTAAAATGCACTATAAAAGACTTTAGATTTGGGTTCATTATAAAAATAAAGAACTTACTCTTATACCAAAGTATCATGAACTTATTGTTACACTAAATTTTGCCCAGCCCACAAAATAAAGACGAAGGTAAATCCTTACACATATATCAATATGTATAATATGGATGTATGTATATAAATCCATCATCGTCATCAGGGAGTGTTTAACCAAAAAAGATAGAAACGTATGGTAATAGAGTAACTACAGAGTGGTGCAGCAAGCTGTAGAAGGCAGAGCAGCATTATAGCCATTCTAAACTGGCACTGTCAAAATACAGAAAGCTTTACCTAAGGGAAAATTTATTTATTTTGTATCAACACCAGTGTCACTGGTTTGCCATTAAATAGTGGCCCTGGAAAGGCTTGCTTACGCAGCCTAGGTCCAAATTCTTTACTACTAATGGCTCCAGCTAAAGACTTTGTAAGTATGTATTTACTCCAGTTAGTAAAAGGGTAAACTTTTGGAGTTGAGATTTCACTTCACAATGGCGTATTTACCATTTAAGAATTTCAAAAAAAAAAAAAAAAAAAAAAAAAAAAAACAAAACAAAACCCTTATTTTGATACATAGAAATGAGTTCTAAACTTTGAAACCAGCCCAGTAACAAAGCAATTTTGATTCTCATGTAATAAATACTAC
Organism: Rhinopithecus bieti; assembly: GCF_001698545.2. NCBI lineage: Eukaryota > Metazoa > Chordata > Mammalia > Primates > Cercopithecidae > Rhinopithecus > Rhinopithecus bieti. Next base: position 3,855,285 of record NW_016807278.1, read on the forward strand.
ATAATTTCTAGGCTAAATCTTGCCAAATACTATCCGAGACAAAACTAAAGTCAAAACTTAAAAAAAAAGTGGACACCTTTTACTCACACTTAATACTAGTCAATTTTCCAGGAATTTTTTGGGCAGGGAATATCCCCAAATCTAAAATGAAAAAAAGGAAAAATTGGGATCTCACATTAGTTATTCAGTCTGAAACTTTTAATAGACTTTTACTAAAGTCATCATTTTCTGGCTTCCTACTCAATCACAGAAACATACTTTCAGAGTAAAAAGGGATCTTAAAATGAGATCAATTCACTCATTTCACCAATGATTCCTAACACATAAAAATACCGACCTGTTAGTTTTCATTAAGAATTCAATGGCCAAAACAACCGCACAGTTAGGGTAATACAGTATTATGCGTCATTAAGTATGTTTTTAAAAAGATTACCTAAAATTACAGAAACAATCTTTGGGAATTATCTACTGGGTTTTTCCAAGCATGTTCAAAGGGCTCTCATTACAATTCCCATTCAATCTTTTCCAATTCTTGCAAACGTTTTAGTCTGTTTTTGCCCATAAATCATTTGAAAGTACCTACACAATCCTTGTTATTTTTATAATATTTTATAAAGGTTAAAACAGGCATTTCAAAGACTAAAAGTATATTTTCCTAATTTTTTTCTAATATTTCCCTTTTATATAAGATCCAATTCCAAATATAAAGGGTAACACTATCACACTCAACAATTTGAAATTATAAAGCTGACCAGTATGAGGAGGCAATTAGAAATTTCCAAATATAAAACAATTTCACGGGTTTTCTTTTGCCAAGTTGTAATTAAGCATCAGGGTTTTAAGGAAACAGAAAACAGAGGCAGGAGGAATGCCAGCCTACAGTACTTTTTTCTCATTTCGTTGGTTTCAGAGCAATACAATTTCCCATGGTGGGGGAAATTTTACTTAAAACCAATTACTAGTTCAATCTACCAGGCAGAAAGCCTAAGGCCTTTCAATGCTGCACTATATTTTTTTTAATTAAAAATATCTTTTATCTCTCATTGGTATAAGCAAAATTTTCAAGTGCTAGCGACAATGAGTTATAGCTATGAAATTTTTAATCTTAATTTTATCAAAATTATATTGCCTCTGAGGAATTTTCAGCCCTTTTGTGATTTCAGGTTTCCCCAGATGTGTTTATAAAGATAACGATTATATTTAACAACTATAGCTATTAAGATACAGTAACACAGCAAAACGTTGCCCATTTTAAACGGAGAAAAGAAATTAAGGCAGTATTTCTTTTTCATTGCTTTGAACAACTTCATTCTCAGGATCCCAGCTCAGAACCAATGTAGAATAATCGTAGTTAACATTTTTCAAGTTCATTTTCAGAAACATCAGTTGTTCTATATTGTCAAAGTCCAGGCTCATGATCTGTTTTGGATGAAAGTGGCTATTTTTAGTAAAGATACATTCAGATTGCCAACTACACATGGGGCAACTTAGATACTGGATGGCAACCTGGGTCAAAGCTGGCCATATGCTTATCTTCCTCTGCCAGTAAATTAAAGGGTCATCACCTCCTGAGAGCTCTGAATACTTCTCTTTGAAGTACTCATCCACAACTGCTACAGCAGAAGGGAACATGAAGCTTTTGCTTCCAAGGGCACAACTGTCTACAGCTGAGCTATCGACAGACCCTGAATTGGAGGTGCCTTCTTTTAGAGATGAGGTAAATGAATCAGTTCCTACTGTAACTGAGGGACAAGCTTCTGAAGTTGGAATTTGGCAGATCTCTGGCGAAGATTCCATATAATTACAGACCTCTTCTGCAAGGAACTGCTTATAAGTTTCTAAATCAGCACCTTGAGGAAAAAAGTCTTCCAAACTGTTTTTAAAGCAAGGGTCTAACAAAGTAGCCAAGATACAGGGCTTGGATTTAAGCATAGCACTTAGCAGGGTATCCGTTTCAAGTTTCAGAGATAAACTATCCACCAGATTGAGGGCCTGAGTAATACCTCTGACTTGAAAATCTTCTCTGAGTTTCTGCAAGGAAAGGAGTAGATGATGGATTAGGGGTAGCACCTGATTCAATCCTGCGGTCTTCACGCTCACTTTCTGGGTAGCCTCCTCAAATGGCGTAAGAATATCACAAACATAAGTCATTAGAGTCCACTGAAGGGAGGTGAGCACAACTCCACTGGCTCTACCAAGACTATGGTGAACTGAGTAGCAATGCTCCAAGAGCCATTTTAACATATAAAAAGTAGAAATCCAATGGCCAGTTTCATCCTGCTTCAAATTCTTCCATGGAAGTTGGTGATCATTTTGGAACTCTTGCAGTATCTGACGGGCCTTGACCGAATGACTAAAATGATGACAGGTTTTCCTAGCAGCCACTAACATATTCTCAATGCTTTTGTGCTCACAGAAGAAGTCCTGAATGACCATATTTAAACAATGCAGGAAGCATGGCACATGGGTAAAACCACCATCTTTGATTGCATGTACCACATTAGAGGAATTGTCAGAAACAATGAAGCTAGGGATAAGGAAATTTGGAGAAAGCCACAGACCAATCTGGTCATTCAATTCTTGTAAAATATTGGTTATCAAACAGTCTTTAGCCAAACCTGTAACACAAAGCACTGCCCACTTTCTAAAATCGGGGATCCTGCCATTATTGAGAAAAGATGCAGTTTCCAAAGAAACCCAGTGTACAGTCACAATAAAATAGTCAGTGGAAGGGTCATGGGTCCATATGTCAACAGTCAGGTGTATTTTTTGGCTTTGAACATTCTCTAAAGTTAAGAAAATTTTTTCTCTGACACAATCATATAACTGAGGTACAGCCTTAGTGAAAAAGTAAGTCTCTGATGGCAACCTATAATCAGGGGCCACAATCTGCATGAACCTCTGAAAGGCTGGAGTTGAGAAGTAGTTGTAAGGATGCATATCCTCCACAATCATTTGGATAATTGCCTGACTTATTTGACTTGAGACTGGATTTCCACAACATGTTGTTTCTCTCTCCTGCGCATGCATCAGAGTGCCTTGCTCTGCAACGGGAATAGGACTTTCAGATCTATTTTCAACCTCTAACATAGGTTCATCTGAATCAGAGTCACTAAGGTCCTCAGCTGTTAAATCTTGGCTGCCTGTAGACTTTTCTCCATGCAAGGTATCACTCAAGAGATCACTTCTCTCAGTCTCAGCTTCATCTAATCCATTTGCAACAGCACCACTGTCTTTGTTGGCAACAGCCCAATGGATAGGATGTGTGGCTTGCAGGTGTCGTTGAAGTGTTGAAGTCCCTAAGTGGGACCCTGGCCTACCCCGGCTCACACTTCTTTTACATATATTACACACAGCTCTTGAGATGTGTTGAGGATCAGTGTAAAAAAAATTCCAAACGGCAGATGTCTTGGCTCTAGTTCCAGGAATTAAAGCATGCTTGACAATGTTACTTTTGATGAGAAATCTCCCTCTTTCTGCCCTTAGGGCATCAGACGCTGATTTATCATGCTTCTTACCCATTCTATTATCATCTAATGGATCAGTAGGAATATATTCAAAGCTTCCATTGCTTCCAGAAGAGGGAGACAAAGATACATCCAAGGTAAAGTCCTCCTCTCCACTAGTAACTCCAAACTTGTTGGCCCTGGTCCAATGAGGTGAATGCCTTGCTTGCAGATGTCGCTGAAGAGTAGATGTACCAAGATGGCTACCTGGTTTACCCCTGCTGACGCTTTTCTCACAGAGGTTACAAATAGCCCGCCAGGTGTACTGGGGGTCAACATGAAAGAAGTGCCACACAATGGAGGTCTTGGCTCTAGTACTAGGCAGATAGATCTGTTTTTCTATATTGCTCTCAAAAGACTTTCTTCATCCTGCTCAGCATCGTTGGAAGCTAACAAAGCAGGGGCATCTGCAACAGGCCTCCCAGATCCCAAATCCTTACTAAACTTCTTGGCAAGAATCAATTTTTTTCGACGCCTTTTCCCCTTAATTCGCAAACCCTTCTTTCTTTTCTTTTTAGCAGGCTGTTTGGCCTCTTTATTCACTCCTTCCGCTACCATCTTTTCCTCTACCACATCTTCTTCATCTGTATTAGAATTAATAGGAACACATCCCAGAATCCCAGAATCACTAAAAGTGCTGCATCTTCTGCCAGGAGAGAGTGAGGAAACTGGTACACTTAAAGTACATACACTCATTATCTTTATGTCTCCACAATTCGTACCAGAATCTGTTAGTGGGTTTATAACTCAAGCAGAAATACAGCTGTCCCTCTCTGCTTGCATTACCTTTTCTCCAATTTCTATGGGGAATCAAATTCCCACTGGACCAATAACTTCCAAGCCCGGTTATTTCTGGAGGAAAAGTGACAGCAATGGAGAACATTCCCGAACTCTTTCTTAGAGGGCTTTAAGGTCCCTTCCAATTTTCTAAGTTCTGAATTCATATAGTCCAGTGTCCTCATGTTACAGAAGTTAAGAACTGAGTCCCCCTTTCCCAGAGTCACAGAGTTGGTTAGTAGCAGCTAATAGCTAGGTCTTCCAAATTCCAGATCCATGTTCTTTCCGCTTCATCAAGAACTATATCTGCTTGAAATGCCTTCGCCTTTTAAAATATATATTTTTATGATGCCTCATGATAGCGACATCAATTTCCCTTAATTCTGAAATTAACTATTTTCAGGAAATCTCATTTAAACAAAAACATAGTGCATCATTCAACATTCATCATTTAGGACTGTGATTTGCCAATACAACCCAAAAAGTCAGTTCTGGAAAACCAACACAGACTCCGCATACTGGTCACAGCAAATGCTAGTTGAGCCCTTTCAGTTCTAACTAAAAGTAATACAACCTTTTAAAAATGTGACTGGCTGGAAAAAAATGCTTTGAGAATAAAATTTTAAAACAAGGTTAAATACTGAATTTTCAAAGTACTATTTGTATCAAGAGTTAATTCAAGTTTAGTTTTCAGATATTTTTAGACTGGAGAAGCTTTTACAGCCTGTAAGTAACTCACAAGTTGGACGCTATAGGGATAGCAAAAAGTGAAATATGAACTTTAAACCACTTCCATTTCTTTTCGATTGATCCCTCCCCTTCCCCCAATACCTACATACATTTACCCTAAAAAGCATCGCTATCTCTAGTTCCACAGCCTCCTTCTCAAGGTCCAGAACCAAGGCCTGGAAGATGTCAACAATATAGGCCTTCCCCATAGGAATCCGCACCGATTATGGGAGTTTAGGGGTGTTCTTCATTACGGTTTCACCAATCCTACAAGGAGAACGGAAGTGTCCCTGTTGCTCTTGACTCCGACGCTGAGGGCCAGGGGTGGGAGTGTAATGAGGGTGGGGAATGGGTGTAGGATACCGGAATAAGGTCGGTGGCTTTCTGTATGTGGAGTTTGAGACAAGCTCCAAAGTAGTGGGACCCTGGAGAGGAATGAGAGTAGGTAAATTCAGCGCCCGGCACTCAGTCTGATTGATTTAGGCAGTGAGGGTCCGCTCAACTAGAGAAACTGTTGCCCCGAAGAAAGCAATCTAGTGTCAGTACTCTCTTCGGATTCGGGGGAACAGTCGGCTTTCGGGGCAGCTCCGGGCTCCCCAGATTAGCGAACACCGGATGTGGGGAGGGGAGAAAGGCTGGCTGGGAAAGGAGCAGGC